>NC_051076.1:68551368-68800326 GCF_004664715.2 Peromyscus leucopus | reverse complement strand
TTGTATCAATAAACTAAAATTTATACCAATGTAAAACATTTTAAACATAAACTAAAATCTATACCAATGTAAAACATTTTAAACAAGGTGTTCTTTAAAAGTAGGTTCATTAATCTACCCTTTTATCTTATCATCTCTATATCCTCCTATATATCTATATCATATCCCCTTTTCTTTTTTAGAAAGAGATCACATTTATAATCAACCTGCTTTAAATAAAATTATTGGTTTTTCTCTGTCCCACACCAGAGGGCTCTTCTGATTTGGGACACAAGAATCTCTTAACCATTTTTTTTTTAAAGCAATATGTCTGGGTTTAGAGGGGGAGTGAGCCAATTCCACCTCTAAAGCCAGCTTGGTATATTTGGGAATTTGGGCGTAGCATCTCTTACTACTTCCTGCTGGAGGGGGGCGCTGTATCTTATGGGGACGCAAAGAAAATTTTAGGCCTATGGGGTAGTCCGTGAGGCTGTATTGTGTGAACCAGTTGCCTTGAAACCGCTCTGGATGTTAGATTATCTGGGCCATGGTGTCATCAGAGACCTTTCAGGGGGTCTTGGCTGGTGAAACCTGATGTATCTTAATCTGGAACAAATCCACAGCCTCTGGCTTTCTGTGGAAACAAAAGCAGAACCTCTTTTTCCAAAGCAACATATCCTTAAATCCAAATTTTGAAGTCAAGGTACCTTTAAAATATACATATTGATTTAATTCAACATCTTTTTCGACCAAATGTTTTTTTGTAGTTAAAAATCCCAAAGACAACACAATCCAGATTTTTTGTGTAATATTCATCTTTACGTGGCTTTTTTATATTAATTTATCTTTTTTTGTTTCTTTTAAGCCTACGTATATTTTATATCGTACATTGTAAACGATTTTATCTGAATCAGTCTTTTATGAGCCTATTGCTTTAAACTGTAGCCTTCTAAGCCTGAAAAGGCGCTGTGGCTGCTGGCTCCGCCCCCTTCAGCTTTTTAACATGGCGGTGGTATGTTTTCTCCAGCTCTGGGAGTCATCAAGTCTTAGAAATAGTAGGTCTACGCTTTTATCAAAGCAGCGTGTAGTCTAGAAACCTCCTTTTTTTTTTTTTTTTTTTTTAAAAAAAAAAAAAAAGTAATAAAGACTAAATGTACCACACAGCATAATGTGCCGCAGGCAGACGCCTCATTTCCGCCATACTGCTGGTCAAACGCAAATGCCAGGAACCTGTCAGTAGTTCAAACCCACGTTTTGTGGCGTCTAGCTGCCCGTATGAGACAAGAAGCAGGAACCTGGTTTTGGCTCTGTTTAGAATTGGTTATTAAATATTTTCAGGTTTAAGGTGGAAACTCGAGCCGTTGGGCGCCATTTGTTGCTGGAGGGCTTCTCTCCAGGTTCCCCAAGCCCCGCAGTCCCACAATCCACTTATAAAATAATCACTCAGACGCTTATATCACTTATAAACTGTATGGCCGTGGCAGGCTTCTTGCTAACTGTTCTTTTATCTTAAATTAACTCATTTCTATAAATCTATACCTTGCCATGTGGCTGGTGGCTTACCGGCGCCTTTACATGCTGCTTGTCCTGGTGGTGGCTGCAGTGTCTCCCCCTCCTTCTTCCTGTTTCCCCAATTCTCCTCTCTCCTTGTCCTGCCTATACTTCCTGCCTGGTCACTGGCCACCAGTGTTTTATTTATATAGAGTGATATCCACAGCAAGTTCCAGTGTTGAGCTGGGCAGAGTAAGGTGAGGTAAAGTCACCTTCATGGACTGTCAAGAACCAACTCTGCTGAGGGCCACCTCCGCTTTGGCCTTGTCAGAGACCTGAGCCGGTTCCTCTCACCGGCACACAGGCCTGAGGCTGCAGCTTACTGGGTCTTGTTGGTTGTCTCAGGCGGGCCCTCCCTCTCCCTCCTCCTCCTTCCCTCCCTTGCTCTGGATTCCTGCCTCCCTCAGGTTAATGTGGCCCCTGATGAATTTAGCAAATCCTCCCCTTGCTCATCTAAGGGCCTCATCACAAGGCCAACCAAAATGGTTTCATACATAGGCAAGCCTGTCCCCAACAGCTGCCACAGACTGAGGCAACAGATGGTGCCTGGCATTCATTGGTTGGCAGCGACAGCCTCAGGGGCCAATCAAAATGGGTGGAAGGCGGGGAAAACAGCGACTCTTCAGGATCAGCAGGGGTGGGCACCAATGGCAGGGCGAGGTGGTTTGGGTAGACTCCCGGGAACTCGCTCACCCTGTGAGCTGGCTGAGGACATTTGCACACATGTTCCCTACAAGGCTTCATTACTGAGATACTTTCCCCCAAGGACCAGGCAGGACAGTCAGTGTGCCAGACACCAACCAGGCAGGTCTGGGCTTGAGGAACGATGGTTGGGAGTAGCCTCTGGCCGGAGCCAGGAACACGGTCAGAAGAAGATGGGGGTTCCCTTTTGAATTGCATTAGCTGCGGGGGTATGGGGGTGGGGTGGGGTGGAGGTATCGGGAGTGGGGGTGGGTGGGAGGCCGGGGTTGAGATCTCTGGCTGTGTGGCCCCTTGGGAAAGGTACACTGAGATGACTCTCACAGACCAGTCACTGTTGTGGCTTGGATCTGGAGCCACGTCTTAACTGCCCGCATCCGGTGGGGCTATTTTGGGCAACAGCAGCCTTAGACACAGGGCCCTGCTGGCAGGAGTTGGTCACTCTGAGTGGGCCTTAGAAGGTTATGCCCAGCCTCTGCTTCCTGTTGTGATCTCTGTTTCCTGGTCCTCTGGTCCAATTTCATTTCTGGTGCTGTCATAAAATGCCCTGACCAGAAACAACTTGTGGGGTGGTCATTTGGCTTACAGTCCCGGGATACAGTCCATCATCGAAGGGAAGTCACCGGAGAAGGAGCCGGGGACCGCGAGTATGAGGTCCTTTTCTGTCGCTGTGATAAAACACCGTGACCAAGGCAGCTGATAGAAGGAAGTTCTCTACGTTCTATGGATTTACAGTTCCAGAGGGCTAAGAGTCCATCATCACCACTGTGAGGAAACATGGCAGCAGGCAGGTGAGTATACCAGCTGGAGCAGAAGCTGAGGGTTCACCTCTTGAACCCAGACACAAAACAGAGAGGGTGAACTGGGAATGGCATGTGGCCTTCAAACTCCCAAAGCCCACTGTGATAGCTTTTCAGAACCCCCCCCCCCCCAAATGGAAAGCACACCTGTGAGGGTTTTTGTTTTGTTTGTGTTTTTATTTTGGCTAATTTGAAGTAGGAAGATCCACTTCTAATCCAGATCTTTGAGATAGGAAGACACAACTTTAATCCAGATCTTTTGAGATGGGAAAAGACATGATTTTGATCCAGATCTTTTTTTTTTTTTTTTTTTTTTTTTTGGTTTTTCGAGACAGGGTTTCTCTGTGTAGCTTTGCGCCTTTCCTGGAACTCACTTGGTAGCCCAGGCTGGCCTCGAACTCACAGAGATCCGCCTGCCTCTGCCTCCCGAGTGCTGGGATTAAAGGCATGCACCACCACCGCCCGGCCTTGATCCAGATCTTGAGGTGGGAAGATACACCTTTAATCTAGATCTAATCTGGGCCATGCCTTGTGCTGGCGTCTACATAAGGATGTTGTAGAATATTCTTTTAATTAGGCAAAGCTGCGTTACTTTTGTTTATGCTGCATTTGTTTAATTATGTAATGATGTGTTGCATTTGTTTCACCTTGCCTGCCTAAGGTGTCTGATTGATCTAATAAAGAGCCAAACAGCCAATAGCTGGGCAGAGAAGGGATAGGTGGGGCTGGCGGGCAGAGAGAATAAATATGAGGAGAAATCTAGGCTCAAAGGGAAGAAGGAGAGAAGGAGAGAAGAAGGGACATGCGCAGGGCAAGAAGCCAGGCAGACACAGAGAAGCAGTGAAGGTAAGATATACAGAAGTAAAAAGGGGAATAAGCCCGGAGGCAAAAGGTAGATAAAGGAAACAGGTTAAGTTAAGTTAAAAGAGCTAGCCAGAAATGTGCCTAAGCTAGGCAGAGCATTCAAGACTAATAACAAGTCTTTGTGTCATGATTTGGGAGCAGGTTGGTGTCCCAAAAGAAAAAGCTTGGAACTGGGCGTGGTGGCGCACGCCTTTAATCCCAGCACTCGGGAGGCAGAGGCAGGCGGATCTCTGTGAGTTCGAGGCCAGCCTGGGCTACCAAGTGAGCTCCAGGAAAGGCGCAAAGCTACACAGAGAAACCCTGTCTCGAAAAAACCAAAAAAAAAAAAAAAAAAAAAAAAAAAAAAAAAAAAAAAAAAAAAAAAAGAAAAAGCTTGGACATAGGATATGGAAGAAGCAGAGGTTTGCTCACTGCTGCTTGCCCTTGCCTTCCTAGCAAGTCCATTGTTGTTGTTTTTACTCTTTTGGGGACCCACCATCCACCTCCCAAATAAATCACACATGGAGGCTTTTTCTTAATTATAAATGCCCAGCCTTAGCTTGGCTTGTTTCTAGCCAGCTTTCCTTAACTTTACATTATCCTGTTTATTTTTTGCCTCTGGGCTTTTATATCTCTCTGTTTCTGTATACCTTTCTTTTTTTCTTACTCTATGGCTTGCTGTATAGCTGGGTGGCTGGCCCCTGGTGTCCTCCTCCTTCTCTGACTACTTCCTTTTCCTCCTACATTTCTCCTTCTATATCTTCTCTGTGTCTGCCAACCCCGCCTATCCTTTCTCCTGCCTTACCATTGGCTATTCAGCTCTTTATTGGATCATCAGGTGTTTTAGACAGGCACAGTAACACAGCTTCACAGAGTTAAACAAATGCAACATAAGCAAAAGTAACACACCTTAAAATAACGTTCCTCAACATTTCCCTCATTTTTTTCCTAAACAAAAATGAAAGATTTTTAACTTTAACATAAGATTGTATGCAATAAGAACAATTATCGGGCTGGAGAGATGGCTCAGAGGTTAAGAGCACTGACTGTTCTTCCAGAGGCCCTGAGTTCAATTCCCAGCAACCACATGGTGGCTCACAACCATCTGTAACCAGATCTGGTGCCCTCTTCTGGCCTGCAGTCATATATGCTGTACACATAATAAATAAAGCTTTAAAAAAAAAAAAGAAGAACAATTATCAAGTAAAAATTACACTCACAATATACTGAATTCCAATTCATTTCTGTCTGGTAAATTTAAAGAAAATACTCCCTAATCTATTATATCTTAGAAAATTCAAAATTTTATACCTAATTTACTTTCTATCATATCTAAAGAAAATTGCAACTATAACTATGTAGTCTTCAACTCCATCAAAGACCCAGAAGGATGAAATATTATTTAAATAAACAAAAAGTGAATTGTAAACAACTTCCAAAACTCTAGCAATGACAGAGACATCTGACTGCCTGGACAGTCACCCAAAGTTCCTCTGTAACTTTGGAACATCCATCTTCAGCCTACAGGCCCATACTATCTGGCAGACTTTTCAATTAAGCAGCAAATTTGAAAGACTATCCTATCTATATTGGCAAAGTATGTCAGCCACTTTCCTCTGTGTCCTGTAGAATGTCTGGCAGTTTCTTCTGTGAACCCTGAAGGACCATCCCACCTTGTTTTGGCAAAGTTCAGTGGTCACTTTCTTGTGAATCCTGCATGTCCAGTTTATACAACATACTGTCAAGCAATCTTGACAAGAGCAGCTTCTTGTCTAAATGTCTAGCCTTGCCACTTTGAAAGCAAACCCCATAAAGAATTTCTTTGATGCTCATCAACTCTGAAGTAAATTGGTGCTGCCAGGAGCAGACGTGTTTCATTGTCATGAAAAGCCCTAAGTTAACAAAACATTTTAAATGCTATATTCTGTATGTCTCTGAAAGGTTTGAAGACCATCTGTCTATCTAAAATATATCTCTGTATGATCTGGAAAGCATACCTAACATATCTACAATTTTGATTGCTATAAATTACTAACCACTAACCTATGCTTCCTGATTATCCTATATAGCTTATAATAATAGCTTTCAAAAACTAGAACTTCATCCTACATTTCCAAACGAACTGCATAGGCACAATTCCTCAAACAAAAATAGAAACATACATACAATATGTTGTAACAAAAATAACCTTAAATTTTTATTAGTATACAAAAATCCTTTAAACAAGAGTGGAAACATATATACAATGTAACAAAAAAATCTTTAAATTTGTCTCAATATACCAAAATCCATGCCAATGTGAAATATCTGAGATTAATAATTGGGTTTTTATCCTCTATTCCCCTAAATTATAATAAACATTCATGACCCGCCAAATAACCAAAGACCATCCACACCCTGCAACTCTTGGGAACATGAATGTCACTTTCTCCAAACTGTTTCCTGCCATCTGTAGGCAAAGGTATTTTTTAGGGGTCCCTGAGAAAATTTGAGCTAATGGCCAAGTCTTGGGAAGACAAACTATAATCTTTGTTGATAGATATCACCTGTCAAGATTCAGGAGGTCTCCCCTGATCAAACCTGATCCATCCCATTCCTGAAGGGTTGATTTCCATTTAAAAATTATATTTCTTGACTTCTTTTTTAAAGTTTAGATAGCCCTAAAGTATCTAGGTTGGTTCAGTTTTGCAGTCCTGCTCACAATCCCATTGTCTGTCAGCAGCAGATGCCCATCAGCCATCAAAAAATTCAAAATCAACACAATAACATACAGGATCCTGACTCCATGTATTTCCCATCTTACATGGCCTTTTTCTTTTATATTACTTGTACTGTATGTTTAAAGACTTTATTTTTTTTTTAACTATTTCTTTCTGTAAGTGCCTATACCCATTTTTTTTTTCCGTTCTTAAGCCTATACACATTATAAAGCACACTGGAATCTGTTTAGAGTTTTTGTTTGTTTTTCATCTGGACCTCTTTTACTGTGTATCTTTTAGCCTTTTTTGACTGCATGAGCAAACTTACAAATTGCTAACCTACACCTGGATCCTTCTTGAGTGGCTCTCACCTGGCTCTGCCCACTTCTGGGCTAGTGAAAGCCAGCCTAAAGCTCATGGCCCGGTTGGAGGTTCGTGACTAAAAACTGCATTCAACCTTTTTAGAACTCTAGAATGCGATGCTTGCACTGTGGCAGGCATTTTTACTTAGTTTTTTGTTCCTACTTAACTCAAAGGCTCACTGTCTAGCAGAAACTGTCCAGCAGGAACTCTTAAAGGAGCCATTTAAAAAAAAAAAAACTTTCTTAGGCACTATGGAAATTCAAGCCCCATGATGGGTGCCAAAATGTTGTTGTTGTTTTTACTCTTTTGGGAGGGGGGGCATCATCCATCTCCCAAATAAATCACACATGGAGGCTTTTTCTTAATTATAAATGCCCAGCTTTAGCTTGTCTTGTTTCTAGCCAGCTTTCCCTAACTTTAAATTATCCTGTTAATCTTTTGCCTTTGGGCTTTTATCTTTCTCTATTTTTGTATACCTTTCATTATTTCTCGCTCCATGCCTTGCTGTGTAGCTGGGTGACTGGTCCCTGACATTCTCCTTCTCCTTGGGCTACTCCTTCTCTCCCAGATTTCTCCTTCTATATCCTCTCTGTGCCTGCCAGCCCCACCTATCCTTTCTCCTGCCTTGCCATTGGCTATTCAGCTCTTTATTAGACCATCAGGTGTTTTAGACAGGCACAGTAACACAGCTTTACCCAGTTAAACAAATATAACATAAACAAAAACAACACACCTTAAAATAATGTTCCCCAACAGACCATTTGTTCACTGCTTCCTAGGGATTCAGCATATACTGAAGACCAGCTGAGACATCCAGTTTCATAGACTGAGTAACTGCTAAATTCTTGGACTTACTGTTCACAGCTAGCTATTGTTGAAGTATCTGGACTACAGCCTGTAAATCATTCTAATAAATCCCCCTTCTCTCTATATATAAGTATATAGAGATTCATCTATAAGCTCTGTTACTCTAGAAAACTCTGACTAATGCACTCACCCCCGCGACATACTTCCTCCAGCAAGTCTGTACCTCCTACACCTACACAAACAGTGCCACCAACTAGGGACCAAGTATGCATGTATGTATGTCTTTATTTAATTTCTATTTATTTATTTATTTATTTATTTATTTATTTATTTATTTATTTATTATGTATACAGCATTCTGTCTGGCTTTATGCTTGCAGGCTGAAGAGGGCACCAGATCTCATTACAGATGGTTATGAGCCACCATGTGGTTGCTGGGAATTGAACTCAGGACCTCTGGAAGAGCAGTCAGTGCTCTTAACTGCTGCGCCATCTCTCTAGCCCCCAGGACAAAGTACTTAAATGCCTGAGAATATGGGGATCATCTCACTGAAACTGTGGAACAACAGGTTACACCACAGTCACAAGCCAAGAGCAGGGAGGAACTAATGTGTCCTTGCTTTCAGCTAGCTTTCTTAACTCCTACAGTTCAGAACCACTGCCTAGGGAATGGTGCTGCCAGGGCAGGCTGGTCTTGCTATATCAGTCAGCAATCCAGACAGTCCCCCACAGACATGCTTTCAGGCCAACCTGATCTAGACAATTCCTCAGCTGAAACCCTTTTCCCAGGTGACTCTAAATTATTAGAACTAACCAGCGCATCCACATGAAGTGAACAGTCACACACACACACACACACACACACACACACACACACACACACACACACACACTACTGGAGCCATGGATCAAGCTTCTCCACCCCACCTCAGTCACGATGGTCTGAAAACCTTCCAAAGCATGAGCTACAATCAATCCTGCTTTCTTATGCCTCTTCTATCCATCAGCCATCTCACTTCAGTTCATTCAGCAAATACTTCCTGAACACTGACTGTCAGGGGCCAGGCTAGGACAAGGTCAGTGATGGCCGCTGTTGTTCTTTTTCTTTTGTAGTTTTAGTTTTTTGAGACAGGGTTTCTCTGTGTAATTCTGACTTGGAGCTTGCTCTGTAGACCAGGCTGACTTCAAACTCACAGAGATTCACCTGCCTCTGTCTCCCGAGTGCTGGGACTAAAGGCGTGCGCCACCACCGCCTGGTGCCACTGCTGCTTTTATAAGGGTACCAGGCCAGGGTGGAGCCAAACACATCAATGCATTAGGGAGATGGGTCAGTCAGTAAAGTACCTGTTATGCAAGCATGAAGACCTGAGTTGAGATGCCCCAAAATCCAGACCCTGACTCAGTCTCCAGCACCCACATGGCAGCTCACAGTCATCCATAACTCTAGTTGCAGGGGATCCAGCATCTTATTCTGGCTTCCACAGGTACCAGACATGGGCATGGTGCACATACGTACATGTAGGCAAACATGCATATACAATAGGTAAATAAATAGTTTTTAAAACACTGAACACGGCAGTGGGCTTGGCTTCCAGGGTTGACACAGGCCAACCCTGGAAGCTCACTGTCCAGCCAGCCTAGCTGAATTGATGATTTTCAGGTTCAGTGAGAGACCGTATGTCAAAAAATAAAGATGAAAAGACAAGGGAAAGACATGTGACAGTGATGTCTGGCTTCCACATACATGCGTACACATGTCCACATGCATTTATCTATATATCTAACAAATATACCACACCACACACACACACACACACACACACGTACACACATACGCACAGGCACACGTACACGCACATGCACACACTACATAAATGAGAGGCTCTACTGTAGTTTGGGCATGGCTGCCACTACATCTACTATCACATGATTCTATGAGTACCATGCCAGGCTAGCTCTGATTCAGTGACGTCCTGACAGACAGGAACAGAAGTGATGCTCAGCCTCAGACTCACCTGTGGGCCAGGCACTGCTGACAGTGCTTTACGAATCAAAGCTTGTGACAGGAAAGAAGTGGACATTGTCACTCTTTCCCCCCACTTTCACAGGGGGAGAACTGAGGCACAGAAAGGTTAGCATGCCCAGGATATGAAGTTGCAGAGGCAGATGTGTGTGTGTGTGTGTGTGTGTGTGTGTGTGTGTGTGTGTTGTGTTATGTGTGGTATGGTGTATGAGTGTGTGTGTGTGTGTGTGGTCACACGTGTGTCCATGCACACACATGTGAGGATAGAGGACAACATTGGGTGTCTTGCTCTATCATTCTCTGTCTTATTCCATTGAATTATGGTCTCTCACTGCACCTGCAGCTTGCAGGCCAGCAAGTCCCAGGGATTCTCCTGTGTTCATCCCCCACAGTGCTGCGGTTACAGGTGCAGCCACACTGGGCTTGTTAACATGGGTTCTGGGGATCCCACAGTATGTTACCCACAGAACCATCCGCCCAGCCACAAGCTCTCCCCCAACCGTGTGTGTGTGTGTGTGTGTGTGTGTGTGTGTGTGTGTGTGCTCATGCACGTGTGCACATGCCATGTGTGGGGGTACCCAAGGAGACCAGAAGAGGGTATTGTCAGATCTCCCGTAGCTACAATTACAGGCAGTGTAAGCCACCTTGTGTGGATGCTGGGAACTGAGTTCAGATCCTCCGGAAGAGCCACAAGCACTTTTCACTGCTGAGTGGTCTCTCTGACCCCAGAACCTGTATCCTGATCCAGGCTGCCTGGCTTCAGGGCCGAGGCTGCCTAGGGAGGTAGCTGTAGATCCTTCCTTTAGGGCTTGCCAGGACCCTGGCTCCAAGTGTTCCCTGCCTCAGTGATTTGACAAAGACATGCATGCTTGGACCAGTGGGTGCTCACAAGCAACAGAATCAGCAGGGACATCCCCTCCTGCTGGGTTAGCTCTGTTATGAACCAGCTCAGGAGCTTAAGCTCAGGACAAAGGAGAGAGACAGAGACAGAGACAGTCACAGACAGACAGACAGAGACAGAGGGTCCTTACCGCTGTGGAGGAGGGCAAGGCCCCTGACCATTTCCTGTGTAGACAAAGTTTGGAAAGATTGGGCTGGGCTGACAGCTCATTTAGGCGAGTGCTTGCCTTACAGGCATGAGGCCCTGAGTTCCAGTCCCCAGAACCTATGTTGAAGAAAAGAAATAGCTGAGCGTGGTGGCATATGCTTGCAATTCCAGGGTTGGAGGGGTGGGGACAGGAGGGTCTGCCAACCTAGCTCGTTTGGTGAGCTCCAGGACAATGACAGACTGTCTCAAAATCAACAAAGCTAAAAAGCCGTGGGGAATGACAGCCGAGGTTGTCTTCTGGCCTCTGAACATGTGTGCATTCACATCTGCACACACACACACACACACACACACACACTCTTAGGGAAAACTCACCAAGACTCACTAGATATCTCAGAAAACCAAGTTTGTGAGTAGACAGTGTCCTGCCCTGGCTCCTTCTTGGTCCTGTTGAGGCTTTGCAGCAGTGAGCTTTGGAGAGACCCCTCCCTATCCCGTGAACAGCTGCCTCAGCATATAGCCCAGGATGGCTTTGAACTCATGCCTTAGCCTCCCAAGTGCTAGGATCACAAGTATGAGCCATCACAGCTGGCTCCTGGCTGGTTTTGTATGGTGTTCTGAGCACCTCCTGTAGATGGCTTCTTTGTCAACCCAGAGTGCAAATTTCCAGCCACTTCTGCTGGAGTCAGACTTCAGAACATCTCAGCACCCATGGCTCATGGGCATATCTTCTTCAAAGAGATCTGGACCGCATTGCTGGGACGCAGGGGCTGCTTCTTACAGCTGGTATTTGTGTACTCTTAAAATCTGTTTGATTTCTTACAACTGAGTTCCATGCAGCCCAGGTTGGCCTCATATTTGCTGTATAGCTGAGGATGACTTTGAACTTCAGATCTTTCTGCATTCTCCTCCTGAGTGCTGAGGTTGCAGGCATGCACCACCACGCCTGGTCTAGGAGGAGCTGGGATGAGAGTGTTTTGTGCTTGCTAGGCAAGCAGTCTACCAACTGAGATGTCCTAACTCTTGTCGTGTCTTACTGAGTAATGAGTCTTTACCATGAACGTTCCCTGTTCCAATCACTGCGGGGTGTCAGCCTCTTGCTTGGACCTAAACTGACACACAAGCCTAAGAGCCACCTCGCTGGTGGCTCCTGCCCACGGTCTTCTGATAGAACTGGCCAGTGTGGTAACAGTGCTGAGCCAGACCACCTGGGTTCAAAGTGCACACACTGGCTGGTGAACGCCACTCAGCTTCCCTCTGTTTTCATGTCCTGTGTAAGATGGAGGTGTCCTGGTACATTTGTCCTGCTGTGACGAAATGACCAAGTAGCAATGTTTGGCTCCTCCCTCTGGAGGCTGAGAAGTCCTGGGTCAAAGTGCAGGCTGATTTGATGTCTGGGGAGGGTCTATCATTCACATGTGGTATCTCCTATGCCTCTACCTAGCAGCAGAGGCAAATGGGCTCCTTCGGTCATTCTATAAGCACCTCAACTCCAGTCTGCCTTCACGGTTTAATCATGTCCTGTGATGGTTGGTTTTTGTCAACTCTAAAAACTAGAGACACCTGGGAAGAGGAAACCTCAGCTGAGGAACCGTCTCCATCAGACTGGCCTGTGGGCATGTCTGTGGGTGCATTGTTTTGATTGCTAATTAGTGAAGGAGGGTCGAGCCCACTATGGGTCACGTCTCCCTCGGACAGGTGGTTCTGGGCTGTATAAGAAAGGTGGCGCATGTGATCCGGGAAGCAAGGCATCCGTCAGCATCCCTCCACGGTCTCTGCTTCAGCTCTTGCCTCCGGGTTCCTGCGTCGATCCTGCCCCAGCTTTCCAATGAGGGACTGTAACCTGTAAGCCAAATAAATGCATTCCTTCCCAAGGTGCTTTTGGTCAATGACTTGTCACAGCAACAGAGAATCAAACCGGGACATCTCCCCAGTGGCCTTACCATTTAAAATGATCAGACAGAGGCTCAGGTCTCAGTGCATGAAGTTTGGAGTGACACAAATATTCATACTACATCAGAGTAACATGACCATTGCAGGACTCACCAAAGCTAATGCATACGAAACACATGGCACATAATAAGAGTGTCATATAAGGACAGGGCATTATTACGTCGGTCAACCCTTAGGGTTAGGGCAGCAGGGTTTCTCTCCTAGGATGTCCTCTCTGTCCCTTCAAGCTGAGTTAGATTCCCTCTCCTGTGTTCCTTCAAGCATTTCCCACATTCTGGTCTCACATGTTATCACTGCAGGTGTGACTGTGGAACTGAGAGCTACCTGAGGGCAGAATTGAGGCCCATGGAGCTCATATACCTGCCTGGGTGAGGGGGCAACGGTGTTTGTTGAGGTACCCTGAGATTAGACAATCAGATGGGAGAACACCGGGCAGAAGGCGTTTGAAGGACCAAGGGGGAAGAGACAGGAGAGGTTGGAGGTGTGTCTGGGTGGAGCACAAGTGTGCATGTGTGTGGAGGTCAGAGGTCAGCTTTGGACATCTTCAGTGACTACCCATCTTTAAAAAAAATCTTATTTATATATATGCCGCATGTATGTGGGTACCAAGGAGTTCAAAGGAAGGTGTTGAATCCCCTGGAGCTGGAGTTATGGGTGGTTGTGAGCTGCCTGGTGTGGGTGCTAGAAACTGAACTTGGGTCCTCTGGAGGAGCAGCAAGTGATTTTACCCACTGAGCCATGTCTCCAGTGTGGTGGTATGGTGTTACCCAAAATATTGTGCACCCTAATAAACTTGTCTGGGGTCAGAGAACAGAACAACCACTAGATAGACATAGAGGCCAGAAAATGGTGGCACTCATGCCTTTAATCCTAGCATTCCAAAGGCAGAGATCTGTCTGGATCTCTGTGAGTTCAAAGCCACACTGGAAACAGCCAGGCTTGGTGACTCACGCCTTTAATCCCAGGAAGTGATGGCAGAAAGGTATATAAAGTGTGAGGACCAGGAACTAGAGCTGGTTAAGCTTTCAGGCTTTTGAGAAGCAGTTCAGCTGAGATTCATTCTGGATGAGGACACAGAGGCTTCCAGTCTGAGGAAACAGGATCAGCTGAGGAATTGGCAAGGTGAGGTGGCTGTGGCTTGTTCTGTTTCTCTAATCTTCCAGCCTTCACCCCAATACCTTGCTCCAGGTTTATTTTTTTATTTTTTTATTTTTTATTTTTTTTTTTTGAGACAGGGTTTCTCTATGTAGCTTTGCGCCTTTCCTGGAGCTCACTTGGTAGCCCAGGCTGGCCTCGAACTCACAGAGATCCACCTGGCTCTGCCTCCCGAGTGCTGGGATTAAAGGCGTGCGCCACCACCGCTCGGCATGCTACCATCTTTTAAAAAGCTTTTAAAATTACATTTATTTATTTATGTGTGTGTGTGCTCAGTGCCACTACACACGTGAGCTCAGAGGATGGCTGTGGAGTTGGTTCTCTCTTTTCTCCATGCTCATCAGGCTGTCGGGTTTGGTGGCAAGTGTCTTTATTCTGTCTTTGTCTTTTCTTGCTTTTTGAGAAACTGACTTTCAGTTTACCTGGAAATCGATGAACAGGCTAGGGTGGTTGGCCAGTGAGCCCCAGGGATCCATTAGTCTCTGCCTCCCGAGTTACAAGCCTGGCTTTTTAAAAATGTGGGTTTGGGGGATCAAACTTCATTCCCCATGCTTGCAAAGTACGCACTCTACTGACTGAGCTACCTCCCAAGCTCCAAAAACTTCTCTTGACACCAGAGAGGGCAGAGGGAAGAGCCCCAGACTCCGGAGTTCTCTGAAAGGCTGCCTGGGAACATGAGGCTCTCGGTGCCAAAGTCTCCCATTGGAGAGGATCTGCCTGCAGGGGGCGCTGTCACCGTGCCCACGCTCAGCTTCATGGGACTGTAGGGATGGATCTGCCTGCAGGGGGCGCTGTCACCATGCCCACGCTCAGCTTCATGGGACTGTAGGGATGGATCTGCCTGCAGGGGGCGCTGTCACCGTGCCCACGCTCAGCTTCATGGGACTGTAGGGATGGAGCTACCTGCAGAGGGCGCTGTCACCGTGCCCACGCTCAGCTTCATGGGACTGTAGGGATGGAGCTGCCTGCAGGGGGCGCTGTCACCGTGCCCACGCTCAGCTTCATGCCAAGGTGGTGATGGATCTGGGGAAACAACTGGAACTGCCAGGGAAATCTGCTTCCACAGCAGGTTCAAAGAGGCTTTCATGGCTTCCACAGCTACCGAAAGACACAAGGTTGGCCACACCCCAAGAACGCAGGGCCAGAAGCAGGGGTGCCAGGATCTGTCACCTTGAGGCAGAAGAGAGTGTCAAGTCCACGCCCCTTTGAATATTCTCTCTCTCTCTCTCTCTCTCTCTCTCTCTCTCTCTCTCTCTCTCTCTCTCTCTCTCTCTCTCTCTCACACACACACACACACACACACACACACACACACACACACACACACTTCCGAGTTTTCTCTCAGGTCTTACATGTTTCCATTGTTGTGGTTGTCAAACACAAGTCTTGTTTTTTGGTTTTTTTTTAAAAATTCTTTTTGACTATCAATATATATTTGATATATGTATCAGTTATAACTAATATTCCCACACATTCCTACAAGTTCTTGAGATTAATTTCTTTTTTTTGGAAATGGGTCTCATGTATTCCGGGCTAGCCTCAAATTCATAAATCCGAGGATAACCATGAACCTCTGCTTCCTGAGTGCTGGGATTTGCAGGGGTGCACCACCATGCCTGGTGCTGAGGACCAAACCCAGGTCTTTGTGCTGCTAGGCAACCACCCTACCCACTGGGCCCCATCCTCAGCCTAATTACCTTTGAATACCGTTTAGTGCCTAAACAACAGTCATGGTTTCCTAAGTCATTGCTAGTCAACATTTCCATTATTTCTATTTTTAAAACTACTTAGAGCATGTGCATGTTCTTATGTATATCTTCAGACATACACTGTTTAAGCCTGTGGATTATACTCCTAGCACAAATTTCAGGGCCTGAAGTTACTGGGTCAAAAGAGTCGACTGTCACCAGGAGCATATGCTTGTATCAAGTTTACAACAACCCAGGAACACTGGATATTCTTCACTGTTATGGGATTAGTGTAGTTGTTGTAAAAGACCATCTCTCACTGTGTGTGTGCATGTGTGGTATACACCCATGTGTGTGCCTCAAGAGGCCGGAAGAAGATGTCAAGTGCCTGGGTCTACACTCTCATTATTATTATTATTATTATTATTATTATTATTATTATTATTATTATTATTATTATTATTATTATTATTTGGTTGTGAGCCTAGCCTTTAACGGCTGAGCCATCTCTCCAGCCCAATTTTTTTTTTTAATTTTCATTTTTAATTGTGTTTCTGTGTGTGGGATGTACGTGTGAGTGCAATACCGACAGAGGCCAGAAGACGGTGCTGGATCCTCTGAAGCTTTAGTTACATGGGGTTATCAGCAGCCCAATGTATGTGCTGGAAACCAAACCCAGGTCTTCTGAAAGAACAAAGCACACACTTAACTCCCTAGCCGCCTCTCCAGCTCTCTGCTTCACTGTCTTGAGCCGGCCTCTCACTGAACCTGGAGCTACGCTGGCAGCCAGCAAGCCCCGGGGATGTCCCCAATGTCTCTGCTCCCTCATCACTGAGGGGACGACATGCACATAGGTAGCCGTGCTCAGCTTTCGATATGGGTGCTAGGGGCCCACACTCGGGTCCTCACGCCTGTGATCCAGCCACTCTTACCTACGGAGCCATCTTCTCTGGTCTCCCCACCCCCTACCTCTCACTTTACGTTCATTTCCCAGCATCCTCTACCCCCAGAGGAGCGCATGGGTCCTTTCCTCTCCGTTGCCGCCAAGGAATTTCCCAGCGGATCGCTGGAGGGTTAATGACCTAAAGCTTCAAGTGGACTGAGAAGCTCTGGACAGGAAAGGCCACTGCTGACACCTGAGGGCGGGCCGTCAGGTTCCACTTCTGAGGAGAGGATCAACATGCCTCTTTGATGAGGCTGCAGGGGAACAGACCTGCAGGTGGAATCTTCCCCATGTCCCTTTCCCTCCTGTAACACCCCCACGGCCCTGAGCCACGCACATTCCCCACGTCCTCAGGGACTGTGGCCCTTCAGTCATTCTGATTAAAGTGACAAACAGTGCTGCTTCTGGAGACGCTGGTCGCCTCCACAATCCCAACCTAACAATGGCAGCCTACAGAACTACCAGGTGTGGGGGCAAACGCCGTTAACCCCAGCACTTCGGAGCATCTCTTTTAGTTCAAGGCCAGCCAGAGCTACAAAGTGAGACCCCACCCCACCCCACCCCTCACCCCCAGATCACCAGGACAGGCTTTGAAAGGATCTGAGGAAGAGCTGCATGAGCAGCAGTGAGTTCGGTGAACAGGACGGCCTCAAGGACTTGCTAGGATGGCCACGGCTCCACGTCCCGAACATCCTGGTACGTGCACCGTGCAAAAGCCCTAAAGTCTAGGGAACCAATCTTTCAAAGCCCACTGCGTTGCCCTTCCAGGCTGTCCACGCTACAGAACGGCTTCTTTGCAAATGTCCAGCTTCAGACCCGGCTGGGTGGCCCTGAAAAGTGGACAATGCAGGAGACGGAAGCAGGAGGGCCAGCTGGAATCAGGCATGGGCAGAGCCATGCCATACCAGCCATACCTCTCAGATCTGTTCCCTGTATTCTGGCCTGATTGTGTATATTTGACTGTGGGGGGGGCAACACACACACACACACAGACTCTGGGGGGCAGGGAGCTATGTAAAACATGTGGGAGAGTGGAGACAAAGATTTTGGCCAGGAGCAGGAGAGAGAAATAAGGAGCTGTCTCAGGACCAGCTCTCCTCCACACTTGGGCTCCCTTCCTGTACGGGTGTTTTCTGCTGTTACAAAAAGATACTTACGGCTGGATATTTTTTAAAATGGTTTATTTAGCTCATCACTCTGGAGGTTCAGGAGACCATCACCTGCTTGTGCTCATCTCTGGTGGGACCTCACGGAAGTGTCTCAGAGGAGGCACAACAGGAAGCGGGGAAAGCCTAGTCTTGCCCCGAGACAGGGTCTCAGCCTGGCTCAGTCTTCCTGGAACTCATCACTATAACCCATGCTAGCCTCTAACCCCTCCGCCCCAACCTCCCAAGCGTTGGGGATCACAGATGTGAGCCACCATGCCCAGGTTTTTGCTATCCTGAGACAGGGTATCACTATGTGGCACCGCCGGGCCTCAAACTAGTAATCCTCCTGCCCAAACCTCCCGAGTGCTGGGATTACAGGTGTGCAGCAGTCTGTGCTGCGTGTGTGGTGGTACACCAGCGGTGCTGGCTACCCAGGAGGCTGAGGTGGCAAGACCACTTGGTCCACGAGTTTGAGACCACCCTGGACAACACGGAGACCTCATCTCAAATCTTAGAGCAAACCAAAGCCAGTTACTTATGCCCAGCAAAGTGCAAGACCAGAACAAATCCTTCCTGAAGATGATGCCCCAGATGACCTAATCACCTCCCACGGGGCCCTGCCTCTCGGGTTTCACCCCTTTCAACACCGCCACAGTGGGACTGAAGCCCATTTAAACCCCAGCATTTGAGCAAATCAGCAGAGGCCTGCCGCCACCATCTTGGTTCCTGGCAAGATTGAAAGTAGATGGTGTGGGACTGGAGAGTGTGGAGAATATGGAGCCCATGGTGTCCAGACTCTTCCACCTAAGAATTAGGTTTCTGACGTGGCCTTTGGCCCTTAGGATACAGCAGCAGCAGCAGCAGCGACTGAGAGAAGCCCCGGAGAGCCTGTGGAGTGCTGTTAGCCAGGATGGAGAGCCATTCATTAAAACCAGCCATCCGTCCTGGTTAGCTATGTCAACGTGACACAGCCTAGAGTCCTGAGAAGGGAAAGCCTCAACTGAGGAACTGCCTAGGTCACACTGGTCTGTGTGTCCGTGTGTCCTTGGGGGATTATCTCAACTGTTAAGTGACGAGCAGGCCAGCCCATTGGGGATGGTCCCTTCCATCGGCAGGCAGTCTTGGGCTATATAAAAAAGCTAGCTCTGCCTAGGCCTGGGAGTCCAAGTGAACAGGCAGGCAGTGTTCCTTCGTGGCTCCTGCTCTGACTCCCCTCAAGGATGGATCAGGACTTGGAAGTGTAAGCCAGCTCTCCTGGAGTTGCTTTTGGTCAGAGTATTTTTACCACATCAACAGAAAAGGAAACTAGAGCACGATCCATCCATTTATCAGGCCCATACTGTATGCTGTCCTGGGTGCTAGGGACCTGTGAGACATGAAGTCCCTGGTCCTCAGCCAGCCATGCCCAGGGGAAGGGCCTGCAGCTGGTACCACACTGCGCTCCAGACCACACACAAAGTCTGAGCAGAAGCCAGTGGTATCCGACGCTGTCACTTTCCAGCCTGGCCTGGTTCACCCTCCTTTCGTGTTCTACCAGGAATAACCAGACGCCAGAGTGCCCTTCCCTCGGTGTGGCCTAATCCCTTTCCCCTGCGTTACACGGGTCCCAGGCCGACATCCTTCAAGACTGCCCCAGGGAAGAAGTCATTTCCAATGAGAAGACAACACCAATGGCCAGCTGCGGCCTGGCTCTCTGACCACAGCTCTCCTCATCCTGCACTGCTGAAGGATTAAAGGTGAGGAATAAGTTGGCTATTTGACATCAGGTATCGGGGTGGTTCTCCACTGTAGGAGAGGGTGGATGTACCAGAAACGTACTTAGGCTGACAGCCACAGCCCACTGGGATTCAGAGACCAAGAAGAACGAACACCCTGTTTATTTATGTTGCTCTCTACCAGGCCCTCAGGCTCACAATCTCATTCGGCCCTACAATCAATCCTTCCCACTTCAGAGCTGAGGTAAACAAGACTCAGATTCATTTAGGGACTCACCCACAGCCACCAAGTTCATTCATGATGAGGACAGAACTGAGCTGTTTAACTCCAAGGATGGCCACTGTTCTGACCTTAGGCTATGGATGCAGCCATATCTACAGATTCCCCAGAATTCCTCACAGGGCGGTGCCTATGTGAGCCTGGAGGGCCCTGTTGACTGGCGTCTCAGGAGCGCCCTGGATTGGGCGTCCCCCTCCACATCTGTAGTAGAGAGTCCCGGCGGGTAGTGTAGGGTAAATGTTTGATGCGGAACCAGTGTCCGGGGACAATGTTTCCACTTGGTGTGTACAGCTTCTCCCCTTGTGGTCCAAAAGGCTTCGGAGGGCTAGGTTGCCTGACAGGATCTTCTCATAGAATTCCACTCCACCCTGGGCATAGGCGGCAGACAGAGAGGCTGTGCGGCGGTCCAGCCAGCCTTCCAGGGCAACAGTGAGCGAGTCCTTGCAAAAAGCGTAGACCACGTAGCCTGCCACTACTGCCACCAAGTTGAAGGCCGC
Source organism: Peromyscus leucopus (assembly GCF_004664715.2). Taxonomy (NCBI): domain Eukaryota; kingdom Metazoa; phylum Chordata; class Mammalia; order Rodentia; family Cricetidae; genus Peromyscus; species Peromyscus leucopus. The sequence continues at coordinate 68,780,135 of NC_051076.1, read as the reverse complement.
TCGAAAGCTCATGGGGCCTCTGGAGAGCCCCAGGGCGTGCTTGATACCCACACTTAGTACCCAGGTTCCTGCCAGGCAAGCTGGGGCTGGCAGGGCCTGTAGGGTAGCCGCGTTGCTCTCCAGGTATACCACCTCTTTGGCTAAGGCAAACTTCTGAGCATTATGAGACAGGGCCAGGGCGTCTCTCAGCCTGGCACCTGCTGGGCTTTGCCAATTCACTCTTTGCCCATGAATGATCACAGTATGGTCAATGGTGGTCACAGAGCCACCCAGGAAGATGGCGGGGATTCCCACCATGGCCCCGTAGGAAATCTTGGGAAGCCAGCACTCACAGGCTGAAAAGTAAAGGCAGTGAAAGGCTTGTAGTGGTGACCTGAGGGGACACCCATGTCCTGTAGCACCTCCTGGAAGAGGCTCCGCAGCTGAGGGGCAAGAGGGGCCGGCTGGCCCTGAGGCCAGTACTGGTAGAGCCATTGGACTATGGGATCCGAGAAGAGGTGATATGAGATTTGAACCCCAAACAGGCCCGCACAGGACCCCACCAACAGTCCTGTCCTGTGTCTCTGTATAAAGGCCGTAGCCCTCCACAACGGACCAGCCATGAGTATTGTCTCTGCGGATAACTTGGCCAAGAATAAGAGAAGTCAGCCGGTGATTCTGTCAGGTTACAGACCGAGCAGCCTCCGGGGCCACACCGTGGTTAACTCAAGTGCCAGTGCATGGTGACTCAGTGTGGGCTCCAGCGTCAGACCACCTGGGGGCTTCACAGCATCAATTCTCCATCCGCCAGGCCAGGCAGGCATGTGACAGCGGCCTCAGTGGCTGTGGTGAGTAAATACACAGAAAGCATTTCAGTGTCTCCAAGTGTAGTGGACATCCTTCTGGCAATGGCTGGAATTGCTCTGACTGCCATGGCTAGGCACAGCATTAAGTATTCAACAGCCCACTCCACCCACCACTCATGGCATGGAGACTCTAACTGACTGAAGAATGAACCACACGGATAGTTCACAGAGAGCTTACTATATGCTAGACACAGTTCTGAGAACATATACAGCTGTCTCTCAGTAGCTGCAAGGGTTCCGTTCCAGGATCCCAAAGACCATCAGCGGCTTTATATAAATAGCATAGTATCTGCATATAGCCTATGCATACCTCTAATATACTTTAAATTATCTCTGTACTACTTATAATACCCGATACAACACAATGCTACATATACTCTGAATGTCTGCAGGCTCAGCAGACACAATTTGTCTTGCATAGTTTTAATTCTTGGCTGACTGATTATGCATCCATGGACACAGAAGGCTAACTGTAATTCTAATAAACAGGGAAATTAAAAATATTATACATTAACACCCACTACATATGCATATCCTTAGGGGATTAGATTCAAGACCCCCACAGACTCCAAGACCTTCAGACGCTCATCTCTGACAAAAACAGCTTAGCATTTGTACATTACCTGTGTTCTAAGTCACCGCTAGATGACTTCCAGTACGCTACAATGCAAACGCCGCACCTGACCTTGTGACGCTGTATGCTTAGGCAAACAACGCCGTGTTCACCACAGATGGAAACTTCCCCCAAACGTTTCTGATTTGCAGCTGGCTGACTCCCTATAGTCAGTCCAATAAAAATCCTCATAACTCTGGAACCTATACCACAACGGTCGATTTTTTCAGCTGTGAAATTATAGAGTTTTTTGGTTTTTTTGTTTTGTTTTTGCCAAAATCCCAAGTGGCAGTGTCATGTGCTGAATTGTGCCCCCAAGCCCAAGTTCCCATGTTTGAGGCCAGATTTTGGTTATCTTAGGATGTGGCTGTATTTGGCGCTTGGGCCTGTGGGATGGAAAATACCTAAGGTTCTTGGGATGGCTCTAATTAAATCTCACTGCTTTCAGTCTAAGATTAGGACACAAGCAGAGAAAATACCACATGAGGATACAGGGGAAAGATGGCCATTTGCTAGCTGAGGAGACCGGCCTGAGGGAGCTGAGCCCGGCCATACCTCTGTCTTGGACCTCCAGCATCTCGAATTAAGGGAAAATAAACTGTCAGTCAGGACATGCACTGTGTGGTGCTTTGTTTGGCATGTTAGTCACTGAGAGTACAGGCTCAGTATCTGATCACAGGCCGTTAGGGGTCCACAGCAAGCATTTCACTTCAAAAAATGTTAACTTTACATGTTCACAAATAGACCAAAACTGCCCATCAGCCGGATTCATTATCATCGTCAATACTGTTTGGTTTTTTTGAGACAAGGTCTCACAGGAGCACTTCTGAACATTCTGGGCATCTTATTTCGTCTATGACTGCCACTAATTATCACTGTTATTTACCTTTGGATACAACGTCATTGTATTCCTATCCACGCAGAGCGTCTGATTAGCAATGCACTGCTGCCAACATAACGCAGGATTCTGCATTAAGTCATTCATTCCAAGAGGAAACCGAGGCTAGGAAAAGCGGGGTCCAGGAGAGAGCGCCGAAGGACTCTCCCAGGTTGGCCTGTGAGCCCCGGAGCTGCCCAGCAGCGGGTGTAGGAGGACTCTGGCTTTGGAAGCGTCCCCGACACAGCTCCGCCATGCCCCACAGGGTTGCTTGCTACAGCCGGAACCCGACAGCACCCGGAAGCTGCGGGTCGCGGGAGAACTCCCCTGCACATAGCTACCAGCGAGCGCTCACCTCTGCAGAACCCTTGGAAAGCGAGACTCCCGCGCCGGACCGGCAAGCGCAAAGCACGCCGGTCTAGGCCCTTCAGGGGCGGGGCCTTGTGGCTGGGGCGGGGCTTGGTGGGCGGGGCTTGGAATGGCGTTTGTTCGCCGGTTCTGGCGGAGCCTTTCTGGACTCTGAGCTCTCTAGGGTTGTATTCAGACTGCGAAGGAGCGGCTCGGGGACTTTGTCATCCGGTTCACGTGTCGCAGACCCAATGGGAGCTAAGACAGAGCCGTTCTGGTCCTGATTCCTTTAACAGCATAGAATAAGTATTTGTGCAGTACGCTGGGAGGAGAGCCAAGCTTAGAGAGGAAGGTCTGGAATTTGCTACAAATGACCCCTGCATACCAAAGGTCAAGTGACCTTGGGAGGCCTGCAAGAAGTGAGGTAGGTATTGACTAGAGTATGGTTAAGCAAGAAATGCATACTGGAAGGCACACCCAGCAAATTGTAGAAGCGTGGATAGACCAGAGGTCAACCTGGGATGGCGCTCTCTCCTGGACCCCAGGAACCAGTCACCCACTGTTTGGAGATTGGGTTTCTCACTGGCACCTGGGGTTCAGCAATTAAACTAATCTGCCTGGTCAGTGAGCCCCAGGATCTACCTGCTTCTACCGCCCCTGTGCTGGATGACAAGCATGCACCAAAACACCCGCTTCTTATGTGGATGCTGAGGATTGAGCCCAGAACCTCGTGCTTTTGAGACAAGCGCTTTACCAATTGAGTCATCTCATTAATATTCTGATGAGTCTTCTAAAAACAATCCTGGGGTGCTTTGGGGTGTGAAAATAATACTGAGTATTACTAGTATTTTAGTTACTATTCCGTAGGTTAGAGTAATAAGTTTAATTATCTCATATCTTTTAAGCCTAAAAATGTTTATAAATATTGCCTTAACCCATCCAGGAATCTTTGTATAAAGATATTATTCTACTTGATTTATGGTCAACTTTCAAATAGTCCACAAGCCTTACAGATTATCTTCCTTATATGTCCACAATTTTCATCTTTAATTGATCAAGTTTCCTGAGACATTTCAAACCACACTTTGATTGAACTTAGTTGGGTTTTTTTTTTGTTGTTGTTATTTGTTTTGTTTTTTTCTAGACAGGGTTTCTCTATGTAGTCCTGACTGGCTTGGAACTCTCTGTAGCCCAGGCTGGCCTCGAACTCAGAGATCCACCTGCCTTTGCCTCCCAAATGCTAGTATTAAAGTCTTGTGCCATGACCACCTCCATTCCAACACCCTTCCCTTTTGGGGTGGTGGTGTGTGTGTGTGTGTGTGTGTGTGTGTGTGTGTGTGCGAGGTTGAGATAGGATTTCTCTGTGTAACAGCCCTAGCTGTCCTGGAACTTGCTCTGTAGACCAGGCTGGCCTCGAACTCAGAGATCTGCCTGCCTCTGCCTCCCAAGTGCTGGGACTAAAGGCGTGCCCCCCCACCCCCTCCCACATGCTCCCCCACCCCTGGCTTCGTTGGTTCTTTTAAATACAGTAACCCCCAGGATTAGTCAGGGTTCTCCAGCGAAAGAACCTGCAGCCTGAGGGTGAGTGGAAAGAGTTTAATAGAGAGCACTGGTCCACAGGCACGGTGGCCTTTGTCTTTAATCCCAGCATTTGGGGGCAGAGGAGGCAGCTCTCTGTGGTTTGCTCATACAGTTTAGAAGCCTGAAGACCCAAACTCTGCTCTCCGCTGCACAACCAAGGTTCCTCATGGTCTGGCACCGGTCAAAGTCAGAGCCCTTAGAGCAAGAGGACCAGTTGCAAGAGTTCTGATCTGAGTCGCACACCAGGAAAACGCTGACCTCCTAGGCTGGCTGGTTCGCTTAGTTTTTGGTGTTAAGGACTAAACTCCTGGGACTCAGAGAAGCTCTCTAAGGACACTCCTGGCCATGTCCCAGTTTTAAGGTGTGTGGGGTAACTCTTTCTTAGCCTGATTCTTATTCTGGTCGTGATAGTCAGGAGGTCAGCTGTGGAAGGGACTGATCCACAGCCCACCAACATCGGGCATAAAGAACAATGGATGACCACATCCAGGCCCTGAAATGGGGTGTAAGGTAATGGTGGTGATTGAATGATCGGGGGCCGAGATAACAAGACAGCAGTGTTCTCCGCTGCGTTTCTCTAAACTAAGGGGTGAAGTTGATGCCCTGACAGCAGCTGTGAATGCCTGCATAGGCTGTGTCTGTCCATATTCTATCACAGAGCATGGAGGTCCTCACAGGCCTTACCCCTCGCTGAGGATTTACAGGCAAGTCCATGGTTGCTGGGGAGACAAAGAGACATTATGTCAGTTGTGTAGCCCCTGGTAAGACGCCCGCACTCCTTCAGATAACCCCTCACCCATGCTCCTGTAAGCAACCCTCAGGAAATGCATTGTTACATACACACACGGACATGAAAGTAGAGGAGAGAGGAATTAGGGAGAGGAAGGGGGTGGGTGGGAGTGGGATGGGACTAGAGAGGGTGACTATGAGCAACGTGCATTACGTACATGTGTGAAAATACCACAATCATAAAGAAACCATTGGTGATTTTAATTAACATATGCAAAAAAAAACCTTTAATAAAAAAGGTCCCATGTTATAGGGTTGGACCCGGGATGGGGTGTGTTTGTGTATCTCTTGTTAATCTGACAGATGCAAGGAGAAAGACCACCGACCCAACTCATCATGGCCAAATTAATTAAAGCAAGCAATTAATTAAAGCAAGCTTTTTTTTTAATTTGTGTACATGGGCTGTCTCTCTCTAAAGGTGGAGTTTAAGAAAGTAGCATTGGACAGGGGTAAGATAAGGTTTGTTTTTTTTGTTTTGTTTTTTTTTTTGCTTGTTTGTTGTTTTTTATTTGCTTTCTAGACAGGGTTTGTTTGTGTAGCTCTGGCTGACCTGGAATTTGCTGTGTAGCCCAGTCCCAAATAAACACATAGAAATTTATATTAATTATAAATGCTTGGCCAATGGCTCAGGCTTGTTATTAACTAGCTCTTACATTTAAATTAACCCATTTCTATTAATCTATGTATTGCCATGTAGCCGTGGCTTTACCAGACCTCTGGCCTCTTACTTCTTGGGTAGCCAGCTCTTCTCTCTCTTCTCTCTCTCTCTCTCTCTCTCTCTCTCTATCTCTCTCTCCTCTCTCTCCCCTCCACTCACTCTCTTCATCCCAGTCCTCAGTTTGATTGTTCCTAAACTTACCCTGCCTTGCCATAGGCCAAAGAGATTTATTATTAACCAATGAGAGCTGCTGTGCATATTGCTTTGTATAAATAAAATGCTGATTGGCCAGTAGCCAGGCAGGAAGTATAGGTGGGACAAGCAAGAAGAGAATTCTGGGAAGTGGAAGGCTGAGTCAGAAAGACATTGCCAGCTGCCACCATGACAAAGAAGATGTAAGGTACCGGTAAGCCATAAGCCACATGGCAAAGTATAGATTAATAGAAATGGGTTAATTTAAGATATAAAAACAGTTAACAAGAAGCCTGAGCCATTAGGCCAAACAGTTTAAATAATATAAGCGTCTGTGTGTTTATTTTATAAGTGGGCTGTCAGACTGCCGGGGGCTTGGCGGGCCCTGGAGAGAAAACTCTCCAGCTACAGAGAGCAGCACACATTCACAGTGTACAGAAGGACCATCCCACAGCCCAGGCTGGCCTCAAACTCAGAGGTCCACCTGCCTCTGCCTCCTGAGTGCTGGGATTAAAGGAGTGTGCCACCATGCCCCGAAAGATAAGGGTTTTTATAGTTCAGGAGTAGGGGTTTCCAAATGGGGGATTTGACAGGCAAATAGGTGGAGTGACAGAAACAGAATGTAAGCATAACAAGTTGGTCATAACAACCTCCTGAAACAGAGACATGGTTGCAAGGTGGTCATAAGGTAATCATAACAAGATGGTCATAATAACCTTTGAAAAAAAGACACGGTTGCCATTTCCTGGAACAGGCAGTACAGAACCATTTGCAGTTAAGGTTACAGGTGGGGCAGAACCCAATCCTTGAGAAACAGATTTAATCATAAACAGGAATGAACCTAGTTTGTCTTGACTATAAGATGGCTTTCAAGCCTAAGATAGAGGAGGCTGGTCCATCACTCTGTGTAAGGTGTACATTGTTGGTTACTGGGGGTAGGGTCCTCTGACTACTTTCCATATGCATTTCAAGGTTTGGCTTTTAAAATTTTCATGTGTGTGTGCGTGTGTGCTGATTAAGGCTTATGCTATGTTTCTTCCCCAGTCACTCCTTACATTATTTACTGAGGCAAGGTCTATCACTGAATCCAGAGTTTGCCAGTTTGGTAGTCTAGCAATCCAGCTCATTCCGAGAAGCCCTGTCTGTACCTGTCATGGGATGGGTTACAGGCAGGCTGGTTGGCTGGTTTGTTACAGGTGGCTGCCATGCCCACCAGGCTTTGACATGGGTTCTGGGAATCTGAACTCTGGTCCTCACACTTGCCGAACTGTCTCCAAAGGTCTTGTTTCTATGTCATTTCCTCTAAAGTCTTTTCACAAATGGTTTTTAACGAACTTCTTCCTGAATATTTAAAGGAAGCAAACCAATTTCGGAGACTATCATCAGACAGACCTCTTGGTCACCACCTTGGCCAAGCCTAAGGTATAATGAAGTCCTTTAAAGTGAAGCTGTTTCTGAGAAAGAGGGTGTACTTGTCCTGGCTGCACCTAGGGCAGCTCACAGCTGGGCATCCTCCAGCTCCACCCTGGCCTGCGTCTTGCTCTGTGTGTTTGTGTGCGCATGTGCATGGAGATCAGAGTCAGGTCAACCTCCAGATGTAGTTCCTCAGTGTTAGGTCCAAAACCCTTCCCCACACCCCAGTGGCAATGCTCATGACATTGTCCTAAACAGAAGGAATGTGACATAATAAACTTGTTTTTCCATTGGCACAGTGGCTGCACCTGAATCTACTGTTGCTTCAGCCAGCAATTTCTGCTCCACAGTTCCTGGCCAGCTTCTCAGGCAGCAGCCAGTGGGACTTTCACATCCAGCCCAATCTGCCTCCTGCACGCTGCCACCAAATGTAGTTTTAACTAAATCTCTATCATTCTATTTATCAATAAGACTCAGGAGTCAGAGGCTGGGGTGAAAACCTGCTAGCTCAGAGAGGTTGCATCTCAGAAAGAGAGCATCCTTCCACTCTGCCAAACCAAAAAAGACCGCCACACTCAAATTCCCTCCCCACTACTTCCTGTGCATCTCTCTATCCAACTTCCAGACTCCCTCTGACTCTCTATGGTTACTTTTTGTCAACTAGTTGCTGGCTCCACCTTCTGACCCATGGTTGATTTTATTTAATTAATGCAAACACCAACTTGGGGGTGATAGTGTGATCAAATATTCTGAAACAGTAAATAGAAGGACTGTTAGTAGGTAAACACACCTGAAGATGGGTTTCTGTTTAAAAGAAAAGCAGGAACCCACCTAAATCTCCAGAAACTGTTACTAGGAGCCCACCAGAGATGATCATTAGGACACAGTTTATAGCCACTTGAAAGTCTTTATTACAGCTGGCTGGGACTGCACTCAGGTATTACAGGACCCAAGTGTAGTGTTGAATATTTAGGGTAGGGGGTTTTAAAAGGCAAAAACCACATCCTGGTATCTTACTTGGCAGATGCAGGGGGGAAGTTCTGCACAAGCAGGCAGTTCAACAGCTGCTAAGGTAAGCTAGCTGGGGCATCTTGACCTTGGGTTCTTAGAATAGAGTTGGGTAATTTCCCACAGGGTTTTCCATCAAGGAGATCAAATTATAGTTAAACCCGAAATGGCTTCAGCAAGAATACAAGATGGAGGAAGCTTTCTTTGCACATCTTCCCTGTCACAGACCCTCCTTTGACCTTCCCCTAAAGGTCAACTACATTGGACAAGGACACCTAGTTCCTGTTGAATTTCAAACCCAGGACAAATGGCTAAGGTGTCTATTTAACACATCAAAGGACCTGGCTGCCAGGTTCTCCCAGCATGCCTCAGTGCCACCTCCCTGTTACAGGGTGTGGCTGGCAAACTCTACCTTTAACTCTGTAACCCAGGGGCTGGGCTGCCCTTCCCCCAGAGGCTCTTCCCTATATAACCCAGACATTTTGGTTACCTCCCCCATTTTGTACCTTTGGCCTCCTGGCTGCTGTACCTGGTTCCCCTCTCTTCCCTCTTCCTTCCCCTCCCGGGCTCCCCACATGGTCTAGCTCTATAAAATAAAAATGCCTCTAACCTGTGAGCCCCACTTGCCTAAGGACGGATAACTTCCTGAAATGTGGGGGGCTGTTGTTCATGTAAGATAACAAGCCACGTATTTCCACTTCTGTAAAGCAAGATTGGTTGCCTCAATGTCACAGGATGTGATTGATCACACATGAGCAGGAGATACATAGGCAGGAAATGCATCAGGATGTATGCTTGCTACCAATTGGATGAAGGCAGGAAGTAAGGAACCTTGAGGGGTTTGCCTTTATAAGCACCTAACTAATGTAGTTAATTCGTGGCTATTCTCTAGGAATCCTGGGTATGGACATGGCCAGTGTCTACCATCCCGGCCAGTAGTTAATAAAGCTTGCTTCAAATTAGGCTAAAGAACTGTAGTAGTGGTCTTATTCTTGCCACTAGTTAACAACTGTGCAAAACTTGTTTTCTGCCCAGAAGGCAGGAGCAGGGGTAGTTAACAGCCTGGTGACTTTGGGGCTATCTGTATGACGGAGACCACACCAGCTCCCTGAGATCCTCAGGATGTTACATGTAGTCAATCTATAGAATCTTTATGGAAGGGGTCACGTGTACTTTACGAAGAGTTCTTAAGCTTTATTTTGTACCTGGGATTGAGTTAATTATCAGGAAGAATTTTTTTTTTTCAAATTGTGCTGTGATTAAATGTGCCCCAAATAAACTACCTGTTGTCATGCTCTTGAAGCTTGAACCAACACCAGCTACTGGGTTGCGTCAAACCAGAGTTCACCTTGCCTTCCTCGGATTGACACTCTGTTGGCTGTGGTGGTTGCAGAGACCCCCACACCTGGAAACTTAAAACAGAGGCCTAAAAGACCTACCTTGCCAATAGCTGGACCCTCCTGCTCCCCCAAGAAGTTCAAAGCAGATCAGGGCATGTTTATACAGCAGTTGTGGGCGAATCAGCCACTGACCCTAAGTTAGGGGAGGAAGACCCTTCAAAGACTTAATTTGAAAGGAAAGACTCATATATGACTGTGATATTTGGGGAAATCTACATCTGTGTTCCCAAGCCATGGACACACGTTTTTGGGTCTAGAATGATCCATGTTTTATTCCTTTGAGGTGAGAGCTGACTTTCGGTGGACAGTAGCCAAACCTGGTTTGTTGGAGCACAGGCAGTGATCCCCAAGTTCTGCAACATTGTGTAGAAAATACTTCACCAACTGAACGTCCTTGAGAGAGGAATCAGCTCTAACTAGTATGAAAGGAGAGCTATTGAGGGAGTCCTCCAGATCTTTGGTTCTCTAGCCCACGAGTCTTAAGAAGCCGTAAGGTCTTGAATTCAATAGCGCACACTGAGGCAGATTATTTCTTGAGGCCACAAGAGAGTGAGGAAAGGGTTATGGACTGCCCAGGGGAGTCAAGAAGTCTGTCATAAGGCTTTGGGGGAAAGGCATGGAATGTTTTAGACCAGCGGGAGGAGGAAGGGCTCTTGCTAATGTGACTACCTGATGGGGGGGGGGTCTGGAGGAGGGGTGCATTTCCTCAACATCTAGCCCCCCCATGGCTGAGTCTGGCCATCTGAGCTCTGCAAGCCTCCTGTCATTCTCAGGAATCTTGACGCCTGAGGAGTCTGTTTCCAGACTCCCAGGCGCTCGGAAGAGTGTCCATGTCTCTCTGTAGCAGGAGGGATCCTGGGATCAACTATGAGGACCAGAGAGGGAGGTTCCAGATGGGCTTAACTTGAGCAACATCTGGTCTGGAACTTGATATTTCTTTCTAGAGTTCTGGTACTGGGGGCCTGTTACAGATTCACAGACAAGCTCTCCAGATTAGCCCCTGGAACGGCGTGATAATGTTAGCAAGTGTGAGAGAAAGAGAGCTGCTGGATCTCTAGAAGCAAGTGCACCTGAGATTCCCAGTCACTCAGACACAATGCCAACCCTTGTTCCACCCACTATCCCCCAGAACCTGGGTGATCCCAGAGAACCTCTGGATATCGCATGGCCAATGGCTGCACTGAAGGAACGTATCCTTGGCATCGATTCCAGAATAAAACACAGATGACCTTCCCTGCCTCTTTTCATCTGCAGGAGATCTGAAGCGGGTGGGGGAGCTATTTGGAAGGTGATTTGGGTCACTTAGGAACTGAGGTTACAACGTTCAAGTCAAGAGATGTATTTCTTGTAACATCCACTAGAGGGCACAGGTTCCCCAACACTGTCAACCCAACCATTCTGAGGGGTGGTAGCCTTAGAAGGTCTGGAAAAGCTGGGAGTGAGATAAAAGAAATGGGTGCTTGCTCATAGGTGGGGAAACTGAGGCAGACACAAACACTCACTGACATGTGAACAGATTCAAGTTCATGTAACAAAACCCGAGCCAGAAAGTCACTGTGATGTTAATCGTGATCTTCACTTGACGGGGTCCAAGCCTCCCTGTGAGGGACTTTCCAGGCTGGGATGATGGAGGTGGAAAGACCCTCCCTACTTGTGAGTGACACAATCCCATGGGCTGGGGTCCCGGATTGAATAAAAATGAGAAAGTGAGCTGGGCACCAGCATTCGCCTCTCTCTGCTTCCTGACTGTGGATGCGTGTGACCAGCAGCCTCACACTCAGCCTGGCACCATGATGGCTGTACCCTGGCACCATGATCCAAAACAAATTCTTTCTCCTGTAAGTGGCTTTTGTCACAGCAATGAAGAATGTATCAATACAGTTCTGAGTGCAATGTTGAGCACCGGGGAGAAAAGAGGGTGCGGCAGTAGAGCCAGCCAGAGGCTTAGGAACTGATGGCCGGGAGCTGCTGAATGAAGCAGACGAGTGTGTCATCTGAACTTGGAGGGACTCGGGTCCTGGACTTGTCCTCTGTGGTGCCAGAGGCTAAGTGGACCTATGGAGTGCAGGGCCCAGTTTATGCAGCGCTGGGGTTGGGACTTGGACGTCACAGCTGCTCAACAGACACTGCCAGCCGGGTCCCATCCTCAACACAGCGGAAGCCAACTCTCTCTGCCAGACAGGTTCAGATGAACAGGCTGCCTACCCCACAGGACAGGAAATGAGGGGCTGCCCTGCAGATGATGGGCAGCTGAAGGGATCCTGAGCCGCGATGGTCTCCTGTGGTCTCCTGACAGTCAGGTGCTATGTTGTTCCAAAGGGGTAAGTCCTGGAATCAGTGTGTGTGTGTGTGTGTGTGTGTGTGTGTGTGTGTGTGTAAGAGAGAGAGAGGTTTTGACAATTTAAAATTATTGTTGACTGCTAATCTTGGTTGTTAACTTGGATCTAGAATCACCTTGGAAATGAATCTCGGGGTGTGTCTGCCAGACCAGGAACTTTATACAGGGATTATCTGGCTTAGGTTGAGATGGGGAGACCCATCCTACATGTGGCCATCACTATCCACGGTCTGGGGTCCCAGACTGAGTAAAAAGGGGAAAGGGAGCTGAGCACTTCCTGGCTGAGCACTTCCTGGCTGTGGATGCCCTGTGACCACCATGCCTTCCTCACCTGATGGCATTTCTTTCCTGCCATGATGGGCTTTATTCCAGGAACCATGAGCCAGAATAAAGCCTTCTTTCCTTAACTCAAATGTGTTGGGTATTTTGTTGTAGCAATGACAAGTAATTACACACACACACACACACACACACACACACACACACACTCACAAACAGAGAAGGGACTGGAAGGAATACATCCAAACACACCTGGAATGTGACAGAACTCAAATGTCATCAATTTTCCTGGCTTATGCATATGAATGGAGTCCTGTTAAAAGACCAGGATTCCTGGCATCTTTGCGATGACTTCCTGCCCCAGGTGCTTCTTGGAGTTCCCAGAGGGATCCTGTCCAGTTGTTCCCATGAATCTGCAGGTTCTAGTCTCACAATGACCACCCCTGTGCCAGCCCTAGTCAGGCTCAGCCACCAACCAGCACAGCTGGTCCAGGAGCCAGTGTCCCCACCCAGGTGGTTTCCTTGGGAGTGACTGCTAAGGTCCAAGTCCTGGTGAGGTTCTGGGCAGAGGTGGGAAGTCAGATTCCTCCCAGATCCTTCTGACACCACAAAAGACTCCCAGAAACTCTCTTGGCGTGTGTGTGTGTGTGTGTGTGTGTGTGTGTGTGTGTGTGTGTGTGTGTCACAAATCTGGGTGCATGTGTAAATGTGGGTAGAGGCCAGACGACAGCTTCAGGTGTAATTTCTCGGGATATTGTCCACATTGTTTTTTACGGCAGGGTCTCTCCAGCAGGGCAATGGTGGCACACTCCTTTAATCCCGACGCAGGGCCAGCCTGGTATGCAAAAGTGAGTTCAGGACAGCCAGCGCTGTTACACAGAGAAACCCTGTCTCAAAACAAACAAAACAAGCAAACAAAAAAGGCCATTGCCTATCACTAGCCCAGTATTTACCAAGCAGGCTAGACTGGCCGGCCATTGAGCCCTGGGATCTTCTCCCTTCCCCAGTCTCTTGCCCTCCAGCACTGGGATTAGACGTGTGGACCCTTATACGCAGCCTTTTACATGGGTTCTTGGGATAGCATTCAGGTCTTCATGCTTGCAAGGCAAGCACTCTACTGACTGAGCCGTCTCCCCAGCCCCTGGCCCTTAGTCCCTTGTCTCGGTGACTCTTGCCTTGCTCAGGAAGGCAGGCTTTGTTCCAGCACAGTCTTGCACGAACAGTCTCTCAGGGAGTCATCATGGCAATGACATATTTTTTTATTTTCAGAAAGAAAAATTACAGTTTAAAAACAAGGCATCTACATTTCAATTCCTGTCTCTAGAAACTTTAATTCCAAAAAAAACGGCTCGACTGTAAATGGACTTAGAGGACCTCAGCGATCTTGTAAGGTGAAGGGGCCGCCGGTACCCCAGTGGTTTTTACTCTAGAATCAAGTGCGGGTTGAGGGCTTTGAGCCGGAGGGTCTTCATCTCCTCCAGCACTTTTTCCCCCACCTTCTCCGGCGGCTGGGCCGTGTCCTTGACATCCCTGAATATTGGAAACAGAGCAAAAACACATGAAGCCACTTATCAAAACACGCAAGTCAAGCCAGCTCCATGGCTCCATGGGTAAAGGCAACAGCCCTAAGGCTGATGAGCTGAGTCCCATCCGGGGACCCACACCGTGGAAGGCGAGAAACAAGTGTCCTCTGGCCTCCACGGTCTGCTTACCATGGCCCATGCAGGCCCATACATACATTCATATGCACACACACAAATGCAATCAATGATGTTCTTTAAAAGAATCTAGAAGCTGGACAGTTGACTCAGTGGGTAAAAACACTTGCTGCCCTGCCTTGAAACAAGAGTCTGATTCCCAGGACCCACATCACCGAAGGAGAGAAAATCTCTCTCTCTCTCTCTCTCTCTCTCTCTCTCTCTCTCTCTCTCTCTCTCTCTCACACACACACACACACACACACACACACACACACCAAGTAAGTAAACTTAAAAAAAAAACCCACACACACAAATTACTCTGATGTCCTGTGACGATTGGAAGTTCTGCTTTGATATAGAAAGAAAGTTTTGATTCTACTTGTAACTTAATAACCAGTGAGAACCTTCAGCCCCTGAGTGACTCAGACTGGACCTAGGTCTCAGCTACATAGTTTCCTACAGTCTCCACCTCCCATTCTGGTCACCCTGTCACTCTGCACCCACCATCCCCTCCTGTGAAGGTGAAGTAAGAAAGCCGTCACTCGGATTCGCAGATTCGACAAGGTACTGTCTCAATGCTCAGACAGCAATAGCTGGGTTTGCATCCGTGTGTATTTGTGTGTGTGTGTGTGTGTGTGTGTGTGTGTGTGTGTGTGTGTGTGTGTGTAGGAAAGAGGTACACGTTGGGTGTCTCCCTTGGGGGCTCTTAGCCTTAGTTTTTGAGACAGGGTCTCTCACTGAACTTGGAGCTAATTCAGTTAAGCTGGCCAGTTAGTGGCAGCAATCCTCCTGTCTCTGCTTCCCCAGGACTGAGATCACAGTACACACTCTCATGTCTTCCTTTTTTTTTTTTTTTTTTTTAATTTTTGAGACAAGGTCTTTCTATGTGGCTGTTCTGATATTCACTATGTAGATCAGGGTGGCCTTGAACTCGCAGAGATCCTCTACCTCTCAGTTGCCGGGAATAAAGGCATGCCTCATGTGTCCAATTTGCCTCTTTAAAAAACAAAACAAATCATAGGTTCTGGGGGATTAAATTCGAGTTCTCATGCTTGCTGAGCACAAACTTACTGACTGATCCTCCCTATATCTCGATTCAAGTTTTAAAAATATTTTATTGTTATTTTTAAAAATTATGTGTATATGTACATGTGTGGGGTTATGCATATGAATGCGGTGCCCAGAAGAAGGGATTGGATCTCCAGGAGCTGGAGTTACAGGCTGTTTTGAGCTGATGTGAGTGCTGGGAATCAAACTCAGGTTCTCTGGAAGAGCGGTATGCATTCTAAACCTCTGAATCATCTCTCCAGCCCTGTGGATTCAATTTTTAAAGGCTTACTTGTTAAAGCATTTGACGGAGATGCTTGTGTATAAATGTGACACACATTTAAATATTGGAAGCATTGGAGATATGCCCCTTTCAAAGCTTGAGATGCTGAGATCCAGACATGAGGACAGTTCTGACCTTCCCCTAGAATGGCTCTTATTCCAGGTAAAGACACCCGCTTACTTCTCCTTCTTGAACTCCTTGCTGTTCAGCACGGGGAATTCCACTTGGATCATTTCCGGAGTTAGCACGATTTCTATACTCTGCTCACAGAGATCCCTGGAAAAGAGGAAGATGTTGAGTGGGAATAGCTTCTTTCTCAGCATAAAAACGTAAAACTCCAGCATAAAAACTGGAGCTTTCCAGTGTGGCAGCTGCTTCTGCGGAGTCCATGTGCAGAAGAGCAGAGAACAGACAAACTGCCTCCACCAGCCAACGATGCTGGGGGAAATATTTATAACCAGGGAATGAAATGCTCTTCTTAAAAAGGGGGTCACAGGTTCCAGGCTCCCTTCAAGGGCACCTGGACCGTTTATCAGATGGCCCAGGTCCCTACTGTAATGAAGCCCAAAAGATTTCAAAAGATTGGAGTTATTCAAGGATGTTCTCTGGACACAATGGGATTAAAATAGATCCAAGGCCACGGACAACTAGAAATCCACAGCTGCTGTGAGATCAGTGTATTTCTCCTGAAACTTTTATTTTTAAAAACAACATACAATGTGTTAAGTTACCATTGTGACATTTTAGAGCAAAGTGTGTTTTTGTGATTCTCTTCCCCCATCTCTCCTCTCTCCTGCCACCCTTGCGTCTCCCCACTCTAGATTAATTACTCTTCATGACCCAGGTGTCTCTTCACCTATCCCCCTCCTTCCTCATCCTCTATTATCACCCTCTCCATCTCCTCCAGATTTTTAGGCTTTATTCACACACACACACACACACACACACACACACACACACACACACACACATCTGCTTACATGTTTATATGTGCACACTCTAGGTTAGGACCTGCACATGAGAGAGAACATTTTTGTCTTTCTGAGTTTGGATCACCTTGGGAACAATCTATTTCTAAATAGTCTTTAGTGAAAGAAATTCAAAGGATCTACTTTATTTATTATTTATTCTCTGTCTCTGTCTTTGTGTGTATATGTGTGTGTGTGTGTGTGAGAGAGAGAGAGAGAGAGAGAGAGAGAGAGAGAGAGAGAGAGAGAGAGAGAGAGAGAAAGGTGAATGCCATGGGATGCACATGGATGCCACAACCTTGCCTTCTATCTTGTTTGATTGAGGCAGGGTCTGCAGCACTTTCAAGAAAGGGTCTTCGACATGGGCTGGAGAGAGAGCACAGCAGGTAAAGGTGCTTGTTGTGAAGCCTGGCCATCTGCATCCCTGGGACCCATGTGGTGGAAGGAGAGAACTGACTCCTGCAAGCTGTCCTGTGACTGCCTCACGAACAATGGGGCAACTATGAGGATACACACACACACACACACACACACACACACACACCACACACACACACACACACACACACACACACACACACAATTAAACAAATATTATTTCAAAGAATTAAAAAGAAAGGGCTGTATGCAGTACTTTGGGGAGACCTTCAATCTTCCTTTGAAGAGCTTGCTTCCAAGTGTGTATGCCCCAGTACTGTCAACTCTCAGAGCACGTGGGCAGGCATCAGAGGAACTGGCTATCTGCCTCGGATATTTAGGATTTCACTAATTGATTATTTTGCATGGAAATGTGTTGATAAGAGAGAAATAGAGTTTCTCATGAGTAACTATTTTTGAGTGTGTACTGGGTGTGAGATACTTCACCTGGCAAGAACAAGGCATTTGCTGTGCTCAGCAAGCAGGCTGGCATGGACCCTGGTCTATGGCACCGATGGATGGTCATTAGAGGGGTTGGCAGGATTTCTTTGCGTCATTGTAACTTATGGTATAATTTAGAACAGGAAAGTTTGGGTTGATTAAAAATGAAAATGAGGACTGGGAGATGGCTCAGTCGATCAAGTGCTTGCTGTATAAGCATGGGGACCTGAGTTCGGTCCCCAGAAACCGGGGTGGAGTAGCACATGTTTATGACTCCAGCGCTGGGGAGGCGGAGTCAGGCAGGTTCCCGGGCTTGCTGGCCAACCAGCCTGGCACAGTTGGTAAGCTCCAGGCCGGTGAGAGATCCTGTTTCAAACAACAACACACTAGGAAAGTATCATGGGTTGGCCTCTAGCCCCCACATGCATGGGCAGTGTGGCACAATGTGGCAGACACAGGCACGCACACATGGAGAAAGTGATGATCCCTGTGGAGAAGCATTTGCAGAGTGGGCAGTGGCGAGTGGTGTAGCTGAAGCTCACATGCCCGAGGAGTTTGGAAATCACATCAAGGGGCTCACAGTACAGAAGATGCTCTGGGGCCTGGACCTGTGCCCTGTTTGGCTCCCAGCTCCTGTTCTCGTGTCCGCTGCTGGGTCTCTAGCTGGATTTAAGGACACATGTTAGATGCCGATTAGTAAAAGGAAATGCAGGTGCCTTGCTAGCTTATATTTCTTGTGTGTGTGTGTGTGTGTGTGTGTGTGTGTGTGTGTGTGTGTGTGTATGATATGTGCCCATGTGGTATATGGGTCTGTGTGTATGCACAGAGTCCAGAGGTCAGTGTCTGGTATCTTCATCTATTGCTCTCCATTTTTTTTTTTTTTTTTTTTTGAGGCAGGCTTTTTTGCTGAATCTGGAGTGCCCTGATTCAGACAGACTGGCTGCCCTGTAAGCATCAACGATCTGCTTGCCTCCATGACCTCAGCATCATCAGCCTGGGATTACAGGTGTGTGTTACTATGTCAGGCTTTCCTTCTCTTCCTTCCTTCCTTCCTTCCTTCCTTCCTTCCTTCCTTCCTTCCTTCCTTCTTCCTTCCTTCCTTCCCTCCCTCCTCCCTCCCTCCCTCCCTCCCTCCCTCCCTCCTCTCTCTCTTAAATTATGGCTATTTGCTTGAATGTATGATGTGTACGATGTGTATGCCTGGTGCCCACAGAGGCCAGAAGAAGTTATTGGATCCCCCAGAACTGGACTTACAGGCAGTGGTAAGCTGCCATGCAGGCGCTGGGGACCAACCTGGGTCCTCTAAGAGCAGCCAGTGCTCTTAACTGCTGAGTCACCTCTCCAGCCCCATGTCTGGCTTTGTGTGTATGTGCTGAGGATCTGAAGCTGGTCTTCACGCTTCTGTGGCAAGCATATGACTAGCTAGCCATCTTCCCTGCTCCTCGTGTTTCAGACGTTCGGGGCAGTCTGTTCTGCACTATGAGCCAAGTGTCTCAGTTCCTGGTGGCACAGTTGGGCATCGGCCTTACCTGATCCTTTAGGGTAGACACTCAGATGCTGTGTGTGCTTCCACAATCCCTCACAGCACCTCCCATGGAAAGCCACACCTTACACACCAAAAGCCCCAAAAATAAAGTTGGAAAAATACCTCTCGGTGGTTTCCAGTCTGTCTTCCTCTGGTAGGCCGTCCAGCGGGGCGGGGATGTCTTCGGGCAGCATCACAGTACTGTACCATTCACCTCTGTGGAAATAACACCAGCAGTGAGGACTGCACCTGCATCGGCACTCACGTGGGCCCTCGTGGGACACAGGCCCTCACAGAGGCCACGGAAGCCTCAGACTCGCCACTTAGCTGAGGATGACCTTGAACTTATGATCTTTCTGCCTCTACCTCTCAAGTTCTGGGATTATAGGTGTGTGGCATGGCGCCATGCCTGGATTATGCTGTGTTGGGGGATGGAACCCAGGGCTTCCTAATGTTAGGCAAGCACTCTACTAACCGAGCTACATCCCCAGCCCCTAGATATGGATATATAGTATGTATGTGTAGTGTGTGCATATGTATGTGCATGTTTGCACGTGTGGGCACATGTGTGGGTGTAGATCTGCATGCATTTGCATGTGGAGCCCAGAGGTTGATTTCAGGTGCCTTCTTTCACTGGCCTCTACCTCATGCACTCAGACAGTCTCTCACTGAACCACAGCTTACCGATCGGGCCAGCCTGGCTAGACAGCTTACTCTGGGGCATCCCTGTCTCTGCCTCCCAAGGGCCGGGGTTACAGCTCACACCATCTTGCTCAGCATTTTCACGGGTGCTGGGGATCCGAATTCTTGTCCTGAGATGTGCATGGCAAACACTACCCACTGAGCCATCTTCCCAGCCTCTAGAAATATAACTTACTATTTAACAAGTCTTGCGAATGGAGGATATTAAAACAGTTGTGCAAAGGAAAGTTTTTTAAAAAAAGTTTTGAGTAGTTCTGAGTTTGGGATACACATGGGTATTCTACAGATTGAGAAAATAACATTAAATTAGTCAGAAGGGGGATTAAGAAGCTGGAAGGAAACTGAACAGTTAGTTCCATAGTTACAGTAGAGGGGGAGAAAGAAAAAGGATTGGAGAGAGAGTAGTGGTTAAGCGTCCTTCCAGAGGACCCGAGTTCAGTTCCCAGCACCAATTTGGAAGGTGCTGCTCACCACTGCCCGCAGCTCCAGGTCCGGGGGACCTGACGACTTCTTCCGGACACCATAGGCACATTCCCCCACACAGACAAGCACATATACACATAATCAAACAAGACAATTCTTAAAAAAAAAAAAAAAAAAAAAAGAAAGAAAAAAAAAAAAAAGAAAGAAAAAAAGGGGTTGGAGAGAAGAAAGACAACAAAACAGCCCAGTAATGTACAGGCGTGGTGTGTGATGCCACCCACACACCCCACACACACACTTGGGCAGGCTGGCAGCAAAAGGCAATTAAATAACTCGGAGCTTTATTATTCTACTTGCTCATCAACGTGTTTATTCATGAGGCATTTCTGAGACCGTTCTCAGATCAGCTATCAGCTCAAAGGTTCTCACAGCCCAGAAGAAAGGAAATACAAGCGCGTGGAGGTTTCTGCAAGGACAGCGGCTGAGTGCCGCTCTAGCCGTGGGGAGCATGTGGCCCTGTGTTCAGTCACAGTACCACACTGTGGTGGTTTGCATGAGAATGTCCCCCACAGCCTCACGTGTTTGAATGCTGGTCCCCATGGCGCTGTTTGAGAATGGTTACAAACCTTTAGGAGGTGGAGCCCTGCTGGAGGACATCAACGTTAGGAGGTGGAGCCCTGTGTTGGAGGATGACGTCATTCCTGATTCTCCTGCCTCCACCTCCCAGTGCTGGGATTACAGATGTGTGCCACCTGGTCTAGTTTCCACACTGCTGGGGATGGAGCCCAAGGCTTTGTGTACGTTACACACGCACTCTATCAGCTTGTGTATATCACACACACACACTCTATCAGCTTGTGTATATTCACACCATAGCTTGTATGTTACACACTCTATCAGCTTGTGTATATTACACACACATCTATCACTGTATGTAAACACTCTATCAGCTTGTGTATGTTACACATGCACTCTATCAGCTTGTGTATGACACACCACTATGACGTTACACACAGCACTCTATCAGCTTGTGTATGTTACACACACATCTATCAGCTTGTGTATGTTACACACACACTCTATCAGCTTGTGTATGTTACACACGCACTCTATCAGCTTGTGTATGTTACACACCACTCTATCACTTGTGTATGCACACCACTCTATCAGTTGTGTATGTTACACACACACTATCACTTGTGTATGTAACACCACTCTATCACTTTGTATGTTACACACCACTCTATCAGCTTGTTATTTACACACACTCTATCAGCTTGTGTATGTTACACACACGCACTCTATCAGCTTGTGTATGTTACACACGCACTCTATCAGCTTGTGTATGTTACACACACACTCTATCAGCTTGTGTATGTTACACATCACTCTATCAGCTTGTGTATGTTACACACACCACTCTATCAGCTTGTGTATGTTACACATGCACTCTATCAGCTTGTGTATGTTACACACTCTATCAGCTTGTTATGTTCACACACTCTATCAGCTTGTGTATGTACACCACTCTATCACTTGTATGTTACACACACACTCTATCAGCTTGTGTATGTTACACACGCACTCTATCAGCTTGTGTATGTTACACACGCACTCTATCAGCTTGTTTGTCCCCCCTCATGTGTATACACACGCACTCTATCAGCTTGTGTATGTTACACACACACTCTATCAGCTTGTGTATGTTACACACATACTTTATCAGCTTGTGTATGTTACACACACACTCTATCAGCTTGTGTATGTTATTTTTTTACACATCATTTTTTTACTTTTGTTTGTTTACACACACACTCTATCAGCTTGTGTATGTTACACACCCACTCTATCAGCTTGTGTATGTTACACACCCACTCTATCAGCTTGTGTATGTTACACACGAACTCTATCAGCTTGTGTATGTTACACACGCACTCTATCAGCTTATGTACGTCACACACGCACTCTATCAGCTTGTGTACGTTACACACGCACTCTATCAGCTTATGTATGTCACACACGCACTCTATCAGCTTGTGTACGTTACACACGCACTCTATCAGCTTGTGTATGTTACACACACACTCTATCAGCTTGTGTATGTTACACATGCACTCTATCAGCTTGTGTATGTTACACACGCACTCTATCAACTTGTGTATGTTACACACTCTATCAGCTTGTGTATGTTACACATGCACTCTATGAGCTTGTGTATGTTACACACTCTATCAGCTTGTGTATGTTGTACACGCACTCTATCAGCTTGTGTATGTTACACACACACTCTATCAGCTTGTGTATGTTACACACACACTCTATCAGCTTGTGTATGTTACACACACACTCTATCAGCTTGTGTATGTTACACACCCACTCTATCAGCTTGTGTATGTTACACACGAACTCTATCAGCTTGTGTATGTTACACACGCACTCTATCAGCTTATGTATGTCACACACGCACTCTATCAGCTTGTGTACGTTACACACGCACTCTATCAGCTTGTGTATGTTACACACACACTCTATCAGCTTGTGTATGTTACACATGCACTCTATCAGCTTGTGTATGTTACACACGCACTCTATCAACTTGTGTATGTTACACACTCTATCAGCTTGTGTATGTTACACACGCACTCTATCAGCTTGTGTATGTTACACACTCTATCAGCTTGTGTATGTTGTACACGCACTCTATCAGCTTGTGTATGTTACACACTCTATCAGCTTGTGTATGTTACACACGCACTCTATCAGCTTGTGTATGTTACACACACACTCTATCAGCTTGTGTATGTTACACACACACTCTATCAGCTTGTGTATATTACACACACACTCTATCAGCTTGTGTATGTTACACACCCACTCTATCAGCTTGTGTATGTTACACACGAACTCTATCAGCTTGTGTATGTTACACACGCACTCTATCAGCTTATGTATGTCACACACGCACTCTATCAGCTTGTGTACGTTACACACGCACTCTATCAGCTTGTGTATGTTACACACACACTCTATCAGCTTGTGTATGTTACACATGCACTCTATCAGCTTGTGTATGTTACACACGCACTCTATCAACTTGTGTATGTTACACACGCACTCTATCAGCTTGTGTATGTTACACACTCTATCAGCTTGTGTATGTTGTACACGCACTCTATCAGCTTGTGTATGTTACACACTCTATCAGCTTGTGTATGTCACACACGCACTCTATCAGCTTATGTATGTCACACACGCACTCTATCAGCTTGTGTATGTTACACATGCACTGTATCAGCTTGTGTATGTTACACACACACTCTATCAGCTTGTGTATGTTACACACGCACTCTATCAGCTTGTGTATGTTACACACACACTCTATCAGCTTGTGTATGTTACACACACACTCTATCAGCTTGTGTATGTTACACACACACTCTATCAACTTGTGTATGTTACACACTCTATCAACTTGTGTATGTTACACACTCTATCAACTTGTGTATGTTACACACTCTATCAGCTTGTGTATGTTACACACGCACTCTATCAGCTTGTGTATGTTACACATGCACTCTATCAGCTTGTGTATGTTACACACCCACTCTATCAGCTTGTGTATGTTACACACGCACTCTATCAGCTTATGTATGTCACACACGCACTCTATCAGCTTATGTATGTCACACACGCACTCTATCAGCTTGTGTACGTTACACACGCACTCTATCAGCTTGTGTATGTTACACACACACTCTATCAGCTTGTGTATGTTACACATGCACTCTATCAGCTTGTGTATGTTACACACGCACTCTATCAACTTGTGTATGTTACACACTCTATCAGCTTGTGTATGTTACACACGCACTCTATCAGCTTGTGTATGTTACACACTCTATCAGCTTGTGTATGTTGTACACGCACTCTATCAGCTTGTGTATGTTACACACACACTCTATCAGCTTGTGTATGTTACACACGCACTCTATCAGCTTGTGTATGTTACACACGAACTCTATCAGCTTGTGTATGTTACACACACTCTATCAGCTTGTGTACGTTACACACGCACTCTATCAGCTGAGCTGCACCCCGCCCAGGCCCTGCTCCTGAATTTTGAGCTTTTATGCAGTGGTAGTTTACACTGGAACAGACTGGCCTGACGGAGCATTCAGGCACAGAAACTGAGGCAAAAAGTCATGGCAGGAGGTTGTCATTGATGTGGCCTTTATGTTTAACGCATGGCTATTTGGGGCCAAGCCCCCTGCCGACTTCCCATTAAAAGGACAGCCTTGGGAGATGTTTACAAGGACATTGCTTTGGAAAAATGAACTGGCTAATATTTAATACTTGGAATCCATGTATGTTAAAAGTGGGTGCACCGGAGTCCAGACACAACCCAGACCCAGCAGAGTCCAGTTTGCTGATTACATGCATCTCCCCCGCACCTCCCATTGCAGGGGCGCGGATGGTAGGTAAGAGCTTTACTACTGAGTTATGCACCAGTCTTTATCAGGTTTTTCTGTGAGCACGCCTGTGTGTGTATGGGAGGAGTTCTTGATTGTTAGTCGATGTAGGAAGACCCCGCCCATTGCGGGTGGCACCATTCCATAGGCAGCAGGTCTTGGACTGCTTAAGAGGAGAAAGCCGGCCGAGAACAGGCAAGCAAGGACTCTGTCTCTGCGGAAGTGACAGCAGAGTTTCTGCCATGACTCCCCTGCGATGACGGACTGTAACCTGGAACCCAACAAACCCTTTCTTCCCTAAGCCGCTTTTTGTCGGGGTGTTTTGTCACAGCCACAGAGAAACTAGAAAATGGGTCAATTTGAAAGCATTCCAGTCTTCCTGCAAAATGAGGGGTTGGGGGCTGATGCTGCCCTCTAGTGGTGAGACAGTGATTGCGCAGTTTTGTGAGCTCAGTGGAAAGCAGAGATCCTAAAGGCTTCTTTATACAGCCATTTGCCACAGCCCAGAGGAGTTGTCCTCACGGCCCTCGAGGGAGGTACTGCCCTCCAGGGAGGTACTGCGTAAGGGCCGGGGGTGGGGTGTGAGGGATGAATCAAGAAAGTGTTTGCCGTGCAAGCTTGCACACCCGAATTTGATCCCAAGAACCTGAGCTCTAGCCCCAGAACACACTCAAGAAAGCGGGGTTTGGTGGTGAACACCTGCAATCTCAGAGTGGAAGAAGCAGAGTCAGACAGCTCCCTTGGCCTCATTCACGACTGGCGACCCCAGTGAATCAGCTAGCTCCAGGTGCTGATGAAAGACCTTACTTCAAAAACAACATCCCCCGCAAAACTTGCAGTTTCTGAGGAAGAACACTCAAGATTGTCTTCTGGCCTCTATAAGCATGTGCACACATGGACATGCGTACCTGCACACAGGCACACACACACACACACACACACACACACACTTGTGCATACATGCATGAACCATGAATATTTCAAAAGGAAATATTCTTCAAAAAGAAAACATAGACCATGAATATTTCAGCAGAATTATATGATCAGTTAGTTCTCTGTCTATGCTGAAACTCTGCCAATTAGCTAGCATTGCATTAATTTTAAAAAGTGTGTGTGTGTGTGTTTTAATATTGTTTGTTTTTGGTTTTTCCAAGACAGGGTTTTTCTGTTCAGCCTTGGCATCCTGGAACTCACTCTATAGATCAGGCTGGCCCTTTACTCACAGAGATCCACCAGCCTCTGCCTCCTGAGTGCTGGGGTTAAAGGTGTGCACCACCACTGCCCAGCTAAAAAGTGTGTCTGGATTAAGATAAATTCAAACTCTGAAAATCAGCGATCTACCATCATAGCTCCTTGGCAAGCCAGCCCTCCCTCATGCTTGAAAGTGTGCTTTGTCACGGTTGGCCTTTCACACCTGGTCCCCCAGCCTCTGTGATCTACAGTGCAAGGTCCGGGAGGCCAGCAGTTTCCCTGCTTACCTCTGAGTGGTTTCCATCTTAGAGGGGTCAGAGAAGGAGGAGAAGACCAGGGCTGGAACCTCTTCCAGTTCATGATCCCAGGAATGATATCCTGTGATGAAAGTTGGGGCAGGGGCAGGACATGAAGAGAAAGCATTAGGTGGTTGCGAGAGCTCATGTTGACAGTGTCTAGAGCCACCTAAGGGACAAACCTCTGGGATGTCTCTGAGGATTTTTAAACATTGGATTAATTGAGGTGGAAAGACCCACCCGAAATGTGGCAGAGTCATCCCACAGTCTGGCATCCGGGACTGAACACAGAGGAGGAAGTGAGCTGAGCCCCAGCGTCCATCTCTCTGCTCCTGACTGTGACAGTCACGTGACCCGCCGCCCCATGCTCCTGCGCCGTGCCTCCCTTCCTTAAGCTGTGTTTGCCACATGTTTTGTTATAGGACAAGAAGAGTAACTAACGCGGTGGGCAAATGTCTCAGAGGACCTTCACTTCATTCAGCCGGCTGTCTTACAGTCACAATGGGTTAGATCTAAACTTCATTCAGCTTGACTGACTTCCGCTAACGCATAGACAGTTGCTCCAGTACAGGGTATGTGGTGGTGACCGAGGGCGGATGTGGTCTCCCAGCCTGTCTGGACGGCTGTGGAAGTGACGTTGATGCAATATCCAAAGAGCACGGGCAGCACTCAGGCAGGGAGGCCGGGCAGCGGGATGCGCTGGCAGTACTAGGAGGTCACCAACAGTTCAGCTAAGAGCAGGGAACATGATAGGGATGGTGCCTGTGGCTGGAGGGGCGGCAGGTCACCAAGGGACTTGAGGGCCAGGCCAGTGGAGCTGCTCTGTAAGCAATGGATACATCCTGAGGATGTGTGTGTGTGTGTGTGTGTGTGTGTGTGTGTGTGTGTGAGAGAGAGAGAGAGAGAGAGAGAGAGAGAGAGATATGCCAGAGGCCAGTGTCCCTGTCTTCCTCAATTAAGAGATAGCATCTCCTGGGGAACCTGGAGGTTGCAGTTTCCGCTAGACTGGCTAGTCAATAACCTCCAGGGATCCATCTGTTTCCATATCCCCGGTGTTGGGATTACATGTCTATGCCACCATGCTTGGATTTATGTGGGCACTGGAGATCTGAACTCCGCTCCTCATGCTTGTAGGGCTTAGCCATCCCCACAGTCCCTCACCCACTGAGGTGTTTCCAGATGATCAGAAACTTCCTGTGGCAGCCTGGAGGTTGTGGTAGTGGTGAATCACCATGGAGATGAGAGGGGATCCTCAGTCATGTAAGAGTTAGGCTGGTGTGGGACATGGGAATGTTCCAGAGCTGGTAGGTCAAGGATCGTGTGAGTTCTGTGCCTCGGAACACAGGGGCAAATGGTTGATGTCTGTATACTTAAAGGGTCCAAAGTTAAGAGGAGGCCAGAGCCCAGAGTCATGGTACCACATGATTGTTTTCATGTGGTTGAAAAAGTAATGAGTAATCATTTCTCCCTTGCGGTCAAAAGGAGTGTTGGGAAAGGGGGAGCAGACTGCAGAAGGTGGGTAGAGGCGGACAGCGGTCGTGCTGAGAATGATCCTGTGTCCTTCACAGCTGGCAGTGTGAGGACTGTGCTCACCATTCTTGGTCCACGGCTAAGGCTACGGGCCCTCTTTTTGTTGTTGTTGTTGTTTAAATGGCATCTATTTACTTTTAAATATGCATGTACACGTGTGTATGTGTGTGCATATCTGCATGTGCACGTGTGCATGTGCACGAGTGTGTGAATGTGTGTGCATGCTTGTGCTTGTGTGTGCCTGTGTGTGTTTGTATGTGTGTGCACAAGCTACCAGAGGGCGACATGTACAAGTCAGTGCTCTCTTGGATCTCCTTCCGCCATGTGGGTCCCAGGGATTGAACTCAGACGGTCCGACTTGGTGGCAACACCTTTACCCACTGAACCACCTTGCCAGCCCGGTCTTCTTGTTTTCGGTCCCCGTTGGTGCCCTCTCTCCCTGTCCCTTGCCCCTCCCCACAGCCCAAGGCCAGCTCTGCCAAGGGAGCCTGGTGCTGACGTTACCGTATGATGGAGAAACTGCTTTTGGGTGAGAGGAATGCTGGACCCGATGTGGGTCTCATGGGTGAACTTGTACTTGGGGTGAGAGCACAGATGGTAATCTATCAGAGTTTCTGCGTAGGTCAGAGGGTGCTTCACGGAGAACAGTCCTGGGCTGGGATTCTGTGGGCGAGAGGGAGACCAGATTGATGGTGTTTACCTGTCTCCGTACCAGGCCCGGGACAGGCGTCAGCGAGCTCTCCGTGGCTCCCACTAGCACTAACAATGGGGATGCATGTCAGCTCTTCTAGCAAACTGGGCACAGGAGCAGAGCCTCAAGTTGGCCTGTCTTTCCAGCATCACCATCTTCATGTGAGCATTTGCTGGCTTAAGGCCTTCCTTAGATGCTATTTAGATTTGCTGACCTCACGAGGAAAAAAAAAATGTCACTGGAATTACAGTTTGAAACTGCTTCTGGTCATGATCCATGAGGGGGTTTTTAAATAAGCCAACTGGATTTAAGAGCAAATCCATTTCTGGGTCTGCCTTGGTTCTTTTCCTGTTGTGATAAAATACTCCAACAAAAGCAGCGTATCGAGAAAGGTTCGTTTTGGCTCCCAGTCCAGCATGGTGGGCAAGTCCGGGCCGTGGGGAGCTGAAGCCGTTTGCCATATCGTATCATCCAGAATCAGAAGGCAGAGGGTGATGAGTGCTCGGCTGGCTTGAAGTGCAGAAAGAAAACATTCCAGGGCTGGGGATGTAGCTGTTAGCAGAGCACTTGCCTAGCACACATCAAGCCCCCACTCAATCCCCAGCACCACATAAAGATGGATGTGGTGCTGCACACCAGTAATCCTAGTACTTGGGAGGCAGACGCAGGAGGGTTATAAGTTCGAGGTCATTCTTGGCTCCACAGTAAGTGTGAGGCCATCCTAGGCTATGGGACACTGTTTAAAAAAGATGGGTCTGGAATAAAGGCTCAGGGGCTAAGAGTGCTTCTTGATTTATCATGAAGACTGGAGTTCAAACCCCAGTGTCCATTACTGGATGGCTCACAAATACTGTAACTCCAACTCCAAGGAATTCAATACCCTTTCTGGTCCCCACCCCCTGGCATACATACAAATAAATAACAAAAGTAAACACAGATATTTAGTAAAGAAACATTTAATTAAAAAACTAAAAAGAGAAAACTTATTTCTAACACATACTTCCATTTTCATGCAAGATAATTGCTGAAATAAAGGGACACAGAACACAGGCATCTGCCGACTGGTACTTACGAAAATATACAGTGGCTCATATTCCACAGACATGGCTAAGCCCTCTGGTGCCTTCATACTCAAGATGGAGGGCTTGGCTGAGAGCTGTGTGGTGTTCTGCTCAGGTAGAGTTATGATGGTGGTGACCTCATCCTGTGTAAAGACCAAGAATGACTTGTTAGTTATTATTAGTCATATTTTCTTTTTAAAGAGTTATTTATTTTACTTTACATGCATGAATGTTTGCTTGCCTGCATGTGTACCGTGTGCATGCCTGTTGGGTCCCATGAAGCTGAGATTATAGATGGCTGCAAGCCATCACATGGGTGGTGGGAATTGAACCTGGGTTCTCTTTAAGAGCAACAAATGCTTTTAATTGCTTATCCATCCCTTCAGCTCAATGAGCTGTCATTCTTAGTGGAGGAACATGAGTAGTAAGAGCAGTTCTTGAAGTTGCAGATGCATTACCTCAGCACCTTGTTTCAGGGGTCGAGCAAGCTTCTGAAGTCTGTAATTTGTTGAGGACTTGTTGACAGAAAATGGTTGATATCCCTTGATTTTGTATAACTGAGGAACCTGAAATTGAAAGAAGACAGCAGATTGGCAACACTTAAGAGCCTGCTTTGTGCAGCTACTTCCTTCAAATGGAAACATTCCTTCTTGGAGGAAGCCTCACTGAGGCTCAGGTAGTGAATGAAACTCACAAGTCTCAAGTAGTCCCTGAAACTTACAAGATTCACAAAAAGCTCCTTCTCCAAGGTTAACAATTGCTGGGGAGAGGAGCCTCTCTGATTAGCTGAGCTGCCTACAAGTTGTCCATGGTGCTTCAGAGATGCAGCTTTAGTGAATCTTCACCCATGACAATGTGGGGATTCAGTGATGCAGCTGCCTTTGAGTCATCCATGTTCCTATATGAATCACCTCACCCATGTACCTGTAAGCAATCCCAATAAAATGATTCTGGATCATTAAACTAGACTGGGGAAAACAATTTCTTTGGTCTGACATCAGTGCTCTATCTAGGGTGAATAGATATTTGTAGTTCCTTTAAAAAAAAAAGGCTCACAAGAACCCATTACTGTTTGGTAGGATTAATGTCTCAATAAAGGCTGCCTAACAGGGCCAGTCCTGAGCCTCATTCTGAGTCTGGGCACATGTCAGTATTCAAATTATTTTCTCATGCCAGATAGCTTCACTGGAGACATACATAAACGTATTTTTACTTTCAAAAGCACAAGTGGTCCCACACTTCAAGAACTAGCCAGCATGCCTTTAATCCCAGCTCTTGGGAGGCAGAGGCAAGTGGATCTCAGAGTTCAAGGCTAGCCTGGTCTACCAAGTGAGTTACAAGACAGTCAGGACCACACAGACAAACCCTGTTTCAAAAACCAAAAGAGAAAGAAAGAAAAAAGAAAAGAAAGGTTGACTAACTTGTGTCCTGAGTAGAGCCGCAGTTTCCTATATGTGTAATATATACTGTACCCACAGGAAAAATCAGTTTCCATATTTATGTTAGAAAGAACCTGAGGAGTGCTCAACACACCATCAAATGATAGAGAAAGCTACAATGTGCCATTCTATATCAACTAGAATTGAGTGATACTAATGAAATAATGCAATTCAAATTCAAGCATATTTTGCTCACTTGGTAAGGAACCTGAGGGCCAGTGAGATGGCGCAGTGTGTTAAGGTCCTTGTCATCAGGACTGATGATCAGAGTTCAACTCTAGGATTCTCACTGCAGAAGGAGAGAACCAACCCCCTAAAGTTGTTCTCTGACTTTCACACGGGCACTGTGGCACGTGTGCCTCCTCAGTGATAGACAGATGATAGACGGACAGGAGGACAGATGACAGACAGACAGATGACAGCTATAAGCAACCAGGATAACTTATGTTCTATGCAGGTCTCACCTTCAAAGTGAAGTAGGGATAACTGTGCTTGACTTGAACATCGGAAGGCTTGATGGGGACTAGTCCAAGGCCATCGAGAGCCTACATGGGAAAATGAAAAGAAAACTATAAAAGGACAGATGGACATCTCTGTGGGTTTTCATTATGTTTTCAAACATTGCCTGAAGAGTTCTATGCTCAAAACAGCTCTTCCTGTGACCACAGTTGCTACCTTAGCTGTGGGCACAACGGCGGCCCTCCCCATAGCTCTTTGTGTCTGAATCTTATGGACTATCATGGAGGCTGCAACGTGTCCTTCTGTGATGGTTAATCCTGGTTGTCAACTTGACTGGACCTTGGAATCAACTCAGAGATAAGCTGCTGGGCACATCTGTGATGGGGTTTCTTGATCAGGTTATTTGAAGTTGGAAGTCGTGCCCTGAGTGTGGGCGGCTCCACCCAGTGTCAGCCAGACAGAAGAAGGTCTGAGGGGAAGCTTTGATTTTTTGCCTCATTGCCTGGGTGTCTCCCCAGGAAGCTCATCTCCTGTTTCTGCCACTGCTGCCACATTCCTGTGCTGAGATCAGAGCTCAGCTTCTCTGGGTTTCCACTGTGGATTGATGACCAGTGGCTGTCCAGGAATCCTCTAGGTCTTCAGTGGCAGGCTGGGACTGCTGATGCATGCAGCCTGTGGATCCAGTAGCTACCAGGTCCTCAGCCCCTCCAGTATAAGATAGCCACTCTTAGACTACCCAGGTCATAAGGTGTAGACAAATCGAATAATCTTCTCTCAGTATATATATTCATTCTATCAGCTCCTCAGACTTGACAGACTTAGCTCATGAACCCTTGGAAGTCAGCAACTGGTGAGGTCAGCCCTCCTCAGGAGTCCCCTTATCTGAGGGAGCGCCTCACAACCTTCTGGTCTACCTCCTAGGACAGTTTGAAGTCAAAGTTCAAAGGTTAGCTCTTTCAACCTGTGGGAGCTTCAGAGCTCCTCATTGGCTCAGCTGAGTGCTTTGCCAAGGAGCATCATGGTCCCACCTCTCTAGCGAGGCCCTGCCTCTGTGCTGGCCTTCCGTAGGTGCTGGTCCCCAGAGAGCTTCCTGCATAGCGATCTGCCTCAGACACCCAGGGATCCTGGGCAGGGCCTGGTACACTCCAGTACC
Source organism: Peromyscus leucopus (assembly GCF_004664715.2). Taxonomy (NCBI): domain Eukaryota; kingdom Metazoa; phylum Chordata; class Mammalia; order Rodentia; family Cricetidae; genus Peromyscus; species Peromyscus leucopus. The sequence goes on along the minus strand of NC_051076.1, from coordinate 68,747,999 downwards.
CAACAAATGTCAGACCGGGGTGTGCTGGGCCGCTAATGCGCCATCATTTGAAAGAGATGTCTCAGTTCAAATTTGCTGCATGTTTTTTAAAAATGTGCGTCTTAGACTTGATGAAGTCTGGTACCCAAAGCCCTTAAGATGTGACTTGTGGGAAGTGCCATGTAAGGGTTAACTAACTATGATCCTTATTACTATGGCATATTATTACTATGTGTGTGCTGATATGTGTGCAGCTCATGTATGTGCAGGTAGGTGTATGTGTATACACATGTATGTGGAGGACAGAGAACAGTTTGGCTGTGTTGTGACGGTTTATTTTTAATGTTACTGTGTGTGTCTGTGGGGGTGTGTGACATGTATGTGCGGGTGCTGTCTGAGTCCCCAGGAGGACACTGGATTCCCCGTAACTGGAGTTATCGACGGTGGTGAGCTACCGTGCATGGGTGCTGGGAACCGAACTTGGATCCTCTGGAAGAGCAGCCAGGGCGGAGCCATCTTTCCTGCCCTCTGCTCTGTTTTGTGACACAAGATCTTTCCTTTCCCCTGGAACTCACCGTTCAGCTACACTGGCTGACCGGTGAGCCCCAAGGACCGGCCTGTCTATGCCTCCCCAGCACTGAGGTTACACATGCTACCACGCTGGGTTTTTTCCTTTTTTTTAACCTGGGTTCTGGAGATCAATGCCAGGTCTTTGTGTTTAACTGACGTATTTTCCCTGACCAATTAACTATTATTCTTTATAATGAAGCACCATGCTCATAAGGGAAGAGGAGGCATTGTCACACGCTAAGAGAGAGATGGGGGTGGCAATGTGGGATTTCCCAGGCTGATGGGTTGGCTTGCCTGATTCTGGCCACATGCCCTCCTTAGCAGACTGGGCCCTGACCGAAACGGCCATTATCTCGGCCTTCCATTTGCCAGGCTGGGAGGCTCATGTGTGCACTGTCTCCCAGCTTCTCTCAGTTCCCACTCCTCTCCGCCCAGTGCCCACGCTGGCCTTCAGACTGGGAATCAGCTCAAGTCAGCAGGAAGCTCCTCCAGGTACCCATGGATACAGAAGGCAGGGCAGATACGGCAGTGGATGCTCCCTGTTTCCTACTGCTCGTAATTCCCGAAGCACGAGTCTCCTTCAGAGCCTCTCAGAGGAGGTGGACGGACTGAGAGCTGGCTTGTCTGGCAATCTGCCCGTACCCATGTGATCCCGTCTGCTGCCCTTACAGAGGAGACACCCACCAGCTCGTTGTAGCTCTGGGAGTCCGATGGGAAGGCGAAGGGCAGCACTTCCTCAGGCTGCAGCGAGAACGGACAGGGGCACTCCTCCTGACTCAACTGGGCCCATGGGTATCTGTAGGGAGTCTCAGCTAGGGAAAGACAAACATTTCTGTGTGAAACCAGCATCTTTGGCGGTCTACTTACCAAATACCATTTGCAACAGAGCATTCGTGTTTACATTCTTCAGTGGTGTGGTGACTGATATGCCACGCTCTCACAAACAGCCCTAGTTAAATGTATTGGGTCACCAAACACACACACACACACACACACACACACACACACCCCTCATAACATATGCAACACACACAAGATATGCAACATACACACACAACAAGATATGCAATACATACAACACATGTCAAACACACACACATAACATATATACACACACATATACACACAACATACCACACACACACATACATATACATACAATATCCCTACAGTGTTACATGCACACACACATAAAACATACCACACACAACACACAGCATATAACACATAACATACACACACAGCACACACATCTCTCACACACATAGCACACACCACTATTGCACACACAGCACACTCACACAGAAAGACAGACAGACAGACAGACAGACAGACACACACACACACACACACACACGAAGGCAGAGGAGCGATCTACAGAAGTAGGGGAGAAAGGAGGAAATTATGGCTATGGGGTAAATACGAATGATTAAAAGACATATACATGGATGAAAATGTCATACTGAAAATCATTACTATGATAATATATGCTTATGTAGACTTTAGAGAGAATATTCATATTTATGTATGCTCAAGCATGTTTGCATACATATACATGCATGGCATATACGTCTATTGTCAGTTTACTTGCATTTGTTCCCTTTTTCCCTCTCTCTCATTTTGCGACAGGGTCTCATATGGCCCAGCCTGGCCTCGAACTCACTATGTAGCTGAGGATGACCTTGAACTTCTGGCCCTCCTGCATCCATCTCCCAAATGCTGGGATCACAGGTATGTGTTGTCAAGCTACGTTTATGGGATGCTAGGAATGAAACCCAGGGCCTCGAGAATGTTAGGCAAATACTCTGCTAACTGAGCAACATTCTCAATCTTTTTTCCCTTATATTTATTTATTTGTGATTTTTTTTTTCAAGACAGGGTTCCTCTGTGTAGCCCTGGCTGTCCTGGATCTCATTCTGTAGACCAGGCTGGCTTCAAACTCAGGCATCCGCATGTCTCTGCCTCCAGAGTGCTGGGATTAAAGGTGTGTGCCACCACTGTTAGTTTTAAATTTTTTATTTCATTTTTGCTTATTAAGTTACAGTTCTCTTAAAATTTAATTTTATTTTTAAAAGATTTTATTGTTATTTTTAATTATGGGTTTGTGTAGATGAGTGCAGTCCCCAGAGACGCCAGAAGAGGGCGTTAGAATCCCTGGAGTTAGAGTTACAGGTGATTGTGAGCACTGGGGACCACACTCTGGTCCTCTGAGAGAGCAGCAAACTGAGCCACCTCTCCAGTCCCAGAGACCAAATTCCTTCTTTAACAAAGAAAAAGTTGAATTCTAGAGAGCTTTTGTAGATAACTGAAGAGGCCTAACTTAACATCAGCTATGACAGGCTGCAGACTAACAATACTGGGACTCGGCTTCACCATTGCAATAACCAGGAAAAGCCACAAACTGTACCCTGTGGGAGACCAATCAGAATTGAGACAAACAAGTACTAGATGCTCCAGAACGTTAAGGACAGCTTACATCATCTGTATATAGGTTGCCAATTTCCTTGGATCAACGCTAGTGCCAATCTCTGTTTGACAAGACTTCTGTTACCTCACTCCTGCCCAATCAGGAGTCCAACCCCCATCTAAATCTGGAATTCCCCTACATCCCCACCCTTTACTCCTTAAAATCCCTGCCTCAGCTGAGCTCAACACTCTCCCTGATCCAACAGCTGTGTCAGAAGGGACGGGAAGCCCAAGCTTGAGCTTGTGATGAAAGCTCTTTGTGTTTGCATATGAATTTGGACTCCTGGTGGTCTCTGGGGGACTCTTGACACGGGTGTAACAATAACCATGTGTGATTTTCATGTGAAGTTTACTGTTTTGTTGGTAAAACACTTCCCTTGTTAGGAACTTCAATATTAGAAATAAATACTATAGGAGGAATAAAAAGTAATCAAAATGCTGCAAAGCATCGTGGGAGAGAAGCAAGGTAGTCTTGGTGGGGGGGGCACCTTATTGCTTGGGGAGGTGGGGGAGTGATAGAGGCGGGCCTGGAGGAGCGTGGGCTGGCACAGCTGCCGTGTTCCTTCGTGTGAACTCAGGCTGGGAGAAAACTATGACACGACTTTTGGGTTCTTGGAAGCAGCTTGTGGATCAGAGGGTCAGAATGAACCAATCTCTTTCTCTCTCCTTTAACTTCCTTCCTTCTCGATTGAGATGTGCATGTCTATGTTCAAATGCTGCACACGTATGTGCAAGTATGTAGCATGTGGGTGTCTGCATGTGGAGGCCATAGGAGAACCTTAACTCTTGTTCCTTGGGTGCAGTCCACTTTGCTTTTTAAGACAGCCTACAACTTGCAAGGTAGACTAGGCTGGCCAGCCAGCCAGCTCCAGGGCTCCTTGTCTCCACCTTCTCCGTGCTGGGATTACAAGCATGTGCCACCATGGCTGGCTTTTTCTGTGTGGGTTCTGGGGATCAAATCCAGGTCCTCACACTCACACGCCAAGTCCTTTAGTGACTGAACTGTGTCTCCAGCCCTGATAACTCAGAATTTCCTGAAACAATAGACAGTATGTGGCTTAAAGCTTTAGTGTGTAAATGCTAGGTTGAATATACACGAGATTCAATCAGTCATTTAGTAACTATTAATTGCTGGGGGATGTCTTTCTGTACACTGTGAATGAATGTTTTTTCCATTGGTTAATAAATAGGCTGCTTTGGCCTATGGCAGGGCAGCATAGAGGCATGCAGGAAATCCAAGGAGAGAGACAGGAAAGAGAAAGGTGGAATGGAGAAGATACCAGACTGCCATCCTAGGAACAACATGGAATGGGATGCAGGTAAAGCCACGGGACACGTGGCGATACATAGATTAATAGTTATGGGTTGAGTTAAACTGTAAGAGCTAGATATCAAGAAGCTTGCCATAGGCCATACAATTTGTAAATAATATTAAGCCTCTGAATGATTATTTTATAAGTGGCTGAGGGACTGTGGGGCTGGGCGGGACCGGAGAAACCTTCCGGCTACAATAAATGACAAGTATTCTCGTGTCTCTGCTGATGAGAGGCAGCAATGGGCAATAAGAGGTCGAGCTGAGGCCAGACTGCACAGGTGATACCACTCCGTCTAGGGTGGGCAGACCTTTGTGACTAACGGGGCAGGCGCTTGAGCCAAAGCTGTCATGGAGATCTGAGGTAGGTGTGGAAATAACTCCAGAGATATCCGTATCCCCACCCTCAAGGATGAGCAACTACACATGGTAGTTTGGAACTTCACCAAAGGCTGGGCTAGGTGGCCAGGGAGCTTCTGGGGACCTTGTTGGCTCTGCCTCCCAACTCATCGTCACTGGGACGACCATACCGCCTCTTCTGTGGTTTCCAGGGGCTGAACCTCAGGTCCCCACATTTCCCAAAGCAAGTGCTTTGCTTTCTGAACCATCATCCCATCCCTGACTTTGCGTCACTTTAAGCTGTGAAGTCAGTATTGATTACTTTAATGGCAACAGGAAACTGATGTATAGAATTTGTGATGAGATTTGACTTCGCCAGAGCTGAGCTCATCGAGGAGAGACCTCTAAGAGGCCATGGTCATCAGCATCACTCAGCTCTCCTTACCTTGTATTAGTGATTGCTTGGCTTTGTCGAGCCTTCTCTTTATGTCTTCTTTGTCCATGTCACGGATAGCCTCCAGCACAACGAGCATCCTTCGTTCAATCATGATCTGGAATTGGAAAGAACAGCTTCGGGTTAGGAGTTGATACCCGGTTCTCTTGGCTGTCCCAAGGTGAGCAGCTTTGCGTCAGCAGACACTCCCCACTGTGAGGCTCTCCTGCCACTGGCTCCAGTGTGATGGAGGGAGACCTGCGGAACTGAGCCAACACTTGCCTTCCTTTGGTCTACGGCGATTACTTCAGGGATTTTGTCACGGCAGCAGAAAGTTGAATAACACACCATGTCTTAGTCGTTGCTCTCCCTTGCTTGAGGATGGCTTTGTCCCTCGGGAAGCCACACTCAAGAGGAAGAGATGAGAGGTCTGCGGGTGGTATAAGATGCCGGAGGGGCTCAGCACACCCTTTGCGTCAAAGAACAGAAGGATTGCTCTTTTGAGGAGAGGTAGACCAGTTGGTCAAAGCACAGGGGTGAGCCCTAAGGAGGCAGGGAAGTGTTCTGGTCAGGGAGAAGGAATGGAAACCCAGGCCCACAGCAGGGGATGATGTTCATGGAAGAGGATGGGGACAGTGTAAAGGACAGAGGTGAGGCTGACTTTTACACAGGGCTAAGGATCCGGACCCCGGTCCTCATTCTTATGTGGTAAGTACTTTACTGCCTGAACCATCTGCCCAGCCCCATCAGACGCTCATTCACCCTGACAGTAGGAAGTCCCTGGAAGCTGTGGATGTGCTTGATGGAAGACAGGTATGAAGGGGAGCCGCGGTTAGGAGGGGACTCTGAGAGGAAAGCAGTGAGCCCAGTGTCACCCCAGAAATCCCCCGTTCTCCACTGAAACAACGCCATTGCTTTCGAGCCATTGTATGACCCCAGCAGCTCCTCTCCTGTGTGCACACCTTGGAGAGTGAAAAACCACGTGGGCTCTGACTTGGGTGTGAATGTTTATGGCAGCATTGCTCAGAATAGCCAAGTGGTTATATAATGAGAATTGTTGGGATGCCCACCAGTGAGTGAACAAATAAAGAAAACCTGGTCTACCCCAACAGTGGAATATTACACAGTGATAAAAAAGGGTGACACACCCGTTGTGACACCACTGAACTTGAAGATGCAAGTGCAAGGAGCCAGTTACAAAAAGCCACATACTGTATGATTCCATTCACATGAAATGTCTGGAAAAGCCAAGTCCATAGGGATAGGATGTAGATTTAGTGGCTGCTTGGGGAGGAAGGGAGAGGGTAGGGACTGCTCCTTTCTGGGTAATAAAAATGTTCTGAAATTAGCTAGCAGGCAAGGGTGTGGCTCAGTCTGAGTGGGCTTGCCTGGATTGCACAAAGCCCGGCTTCCATCCATAGTGTAAACCTGGTATGGTGGTAATCCCGACAATCAGGAAGTGGAGGCAGGAGGATCAGGAGTTCCTTGGCTATACATGAGTTCAAGGTTCCACTGGTCATAGACCCTGACCAAATACATAAAGAGGTAAATATCACACAGCAATGGTGACTGTCTAAATGTGACTACACTAAAACCTCACTGTCCCAGTTAGCTTTAACTCCATCCTAGCTGAGAAGGGAAATCCAGATCAGACTGTCTGTGGAATATTGTCTCGATTGTTAACTGATGTACGAAGACCCAGCCCACAGCTAAGTGCGAGCCTGAGCAAGCCAGCAAGCAGCGTTTCTCCACGGTTTCTGCTTCCGTTCCTGCCCTGATTCCCTTCACGATGGACTGTGACCTGGAAGTGTACACCTCTTCCAGGTTGCTTTTGGTCAGAATGCATTATCACCACAACAGAAAGGAAACTGGAATGCTTGCTCCATGGGACATTTTGCAGAGGCGATGTTGTCCCCCCCCCCCCACAACTAGACAATCAGAAGCTAAAGAAGGTGATCTAGAGCCGAGAGTTACCCTGCGCGATGCCTGCTGGAACCGTCTTTGTGCCCGGAATCTGCTGAGCCACATGTTGTTAATAAGAGGATCAAAGTTAGGATGGAATTCCTGGACTTTCTGTGGATATAAAAACACAGGCACAGCTTACATTCAATTACAGACTCTTCGGCATGAGCATTTCATAAATGTGTTAGAGTTTGATTTCTGGCTAGGTGTGGTAATACTTGAGTCTGTAATGCCAGCGAGGCTGAGGCAGGAGCATCGTGAATTTGAGCTGAGACTATCAAAACAAGCAGAAACAGAGGGCAGCAAGGTCGCTTGGAGAGGAAAAGTGCTTGCCACCAAGTCGGATGACCTGAGCTCAGTCTCCGGAACTGCCATGTTGGTGCTGGGAATCCAACCTTGGTCTTCTGGGAGAAGAACAGACAGTGTTCTCACCACTGAGCCACCTCTCCAGTCCCCACTTCATTCTTTTTTGGGGGGGCGATGACAGAGTGTCTTGCTGAAAAGTAGAACTCACTAATTTGAATAGACTGGCTCTGTATCCCCAGTGCTGGGGCTAAAGGCACAGGCAACCATATCTGGCTTTTTATGTGGGTACTGGGTTTGAACTCAGGTCTTCAAGCTTTCATGGCCTGCACTTTACCAACCGAGCATCTTCCCAGACCATGATTATAAGTTTGGACATTTTCCTTGCAGATACATAGTATCCTAGTTAGCTTTAGCTTGTCATGGCCTACAGACATTTGAGAGGAAAGTCCCAGAGGAGGATTCACCTGGATCTGACTGCCCTGTGGGCAGGTCTGGGGGTGGTGGTAGTGTTGGTGGTCCAGGAGCTTGTCTTGACTATTAAGTGGTATGAGGGCCCAGCTCACCCTCGGCAGCACCACACCTTTGTAGGTGGTCCCAACTTGTTTAAGACAGCTAAGTGTAAGCCTGCCTGTGAGCCAGCCAGCAAGTGTCCTCCATCGGTTCTGGGTCCTTCCTTGGCTGTGAAGTGAGTGTGTGGTCAGAGGTGATGCTGTGTGGAATGGCAGGCAGCCCTGCCTGGGAGCTCCTGCCTTGAGTCCCCTCAACAACAGAGTGTGATCCAGAGCTGTGAGCCAAATAAACCTTCACTCCCCCAAGCTGCCATTTTGTATAAAGAATGTATTTGATTTTAAATCATGTGCCTGTATGTGGGTGTGTGCTCCTGTGAGTGAGATGCCAGTGGCGTCCAGAAGGGGGCATCTTACACACTAGAGCTGGAGTTCCAGCAGGTTTTAGCTGTCTGACATGGATGTTGGGACCTAGACTTAGGTCCTTGGAGAGAGCAGCATGCACTCTTAACCACAGAGCCAACCTCTCTAGGCTCCTGAAGTTACTTTTGGTCAGAATGGAAACCAAGACACCCAGTAAGACAGCATCCTGGGAATACAAGCACACTAAAAACAATTGTTCCCTCCTAGTGAAGGGGTTTCTATAAAACTCATTGGTGCCTTTGGAAATGAACAGTTAAAGAACTGGCACTTGATTAGATGCCAAGTGAAGGGAAGTTACTCACCTCCTCCAGTTCACGGACGACCCGCTTGTTGCTCTGCTCAGTCTCGAGTCGTTGAAACTCTTCCTCAAAAACAGGGTCGCCTCTTTTTTGCTAGATTTTTATATGAATAGACACATTAAAGTCAAAGACAAATGCATAAAACTTTCTCTTTAAAGCTTGTAGGAAGCAGGGCGGTGGTAGCGCACCCCTTTAATCCCAACACTCAGGAGGCAGAGGCAGGTGGATCTCTGAGACCACCTGGTCTACAGATCAAGTTCCAGGACAGCCAGGACTACACAGAGAAATCCTGTCTTGAAAAAACAACAACAACAACAAAACAGAAATCAAAAAACCACCATACACACACAAAACCCAAAAACAAACAAAAAAAAAAAAAACAAAAAAATGAAGCTTGTAGGAACCAACTAGACAATGGGTTACCTATGTCCTGCCATGGAGTACTGGCGGGTGAAAGTGTTCACTATTCTTACTGACATGGGGAGCTTTAACAGATACAAGGGTCTCATGTAGCCCAGGCTGGCCTCAAATTCACTATGTATTTGAGGATGACCCTGAACTTCTATCTCCTGCCTCCACCTCACAGAGTGCCCCAGGCTAGCTAGGAATCAGTCCCTCACAAAAGATGGGACTCTTTTTTTTGTAACTTGACTGCAGGTCCTCCAGTGTGGACTCTGTATAGGACAGCATATTGTAATGCCCCAAAGGCAAGAACGCCCAGAAGGTGGTAACTCCCGAAAGGCTGGCCACAGGGGCCTGAGAGCTGGCTTGGTCGTTAGGAGTGGTTTCTGGGGCTTGCAGAGGAGCCTACATTGTGCTGAGTGGCTCACAACTGTCTGGACCTGCAGCTCCAGGGGAGCTGAAGCCCTCTTCCGGCCTCCACGGGCACCCCACTCACAGGTGCATAGAATTACAAATAAACAACTCTTTAAAACAAGATTAACCATGTCCACATCCTTCCTACTCACTGAGATCCTGAAGTTCACACTACGAAGCTTTGCTGGTTTTTATTTTTTTTGCGGGGGTGGGGAGGGGGGGAGTGTTGGGGGTGAACTGGGTTCCCTACAATTCATATGCCAGTGCCTGTAACACGAATTACTAATCTATCTTACAATAAAAAACCCAGAGCCAGATTTGGGGGTAAGTGCTGAAAGATCAGAGAGACAAAGGAACAAGCCACTGCCACATCTTACCTCTAAGACCCCTCAGCCTGAAAAGCCTCAATTCCTATCTCCTCACCCCTTACATACCTTTCTCTGCCCAGCCATATTTCCTTCTTAGTGCTGAGATTAAAGGCATGTGTGCTTCCCAAGCATGAGATCTCAAGTGCTGGGATTAAAGGTGTGTGCCACCACTGCCTGGCTCTGTTTCTCTCCTAGACTAAGTCAATCTCATTCCAGGGTGGCTTTGAACTCACAGAGATCCAGAGAGATCTCTGCCTGCCAAGCACTAGGATTAAAGGTGTGTGTCACCACTGTCCAGGCTCTATGTTTAATCTAGTGGCTTGTTCTGTTCTCTGATCTTCAGGAAAATTTTATTAGGGTGCCTAGCACCTTGTCATGTGACTATATTTGGCATTTAGCTCTGGGGTGGCTCCTGACAGCAGTTTGGGGCCTCTCTTCTTCATGCTCTGTGGACCACAGGACAGGTGCCTCACATCTGGAACCACAGCCTGGGTCTGAGTCATCTCTCTTTGAAGGTCTTGTTCTCTCTGCTAACTCTTGCTTTCTATTAAGATGGAACTCACTGTTGCTCTGGCTTCTGAATGTCCCCAGCAGACCCAGCATAGGTCTCTTGTGTCATCTACAGACACTCTTGACTCATTATTAGCAATTTCTGTGTGATCAGGCCCCTGCCTCCACAGTCCTATGCCAGGCCTCTCCTCCCCGGGCCCTTCTCTCGGGACTGAGCCTGGGCCTCACACACGCAAGGCGAGCGAGCGAGCGCTCTGACGTTCAGTGGTCGGTGGTCCCTCAGCTTTTCTGTGCACGTTCTTTCTCCTGATTCGGCAATCATGCATACAGCAGGAGTGAGAAAGACGTGGGAAATAAATGACAGTGAATTCGCAGCCATGCTGACCTTGTACTTGTCCTGTGCTTTCTGCCGTTCCTCGCTGAGCTCTTTTCTATACCTGAAAGTGGTGTGGTCACTACCAAGGTGCACCTGCCTGTGGAGACAAACAAAAACAAAAACACCCAAGTTCCAGAAGTCATCAGCGAACACCGCCTCTGCAACGAGTGTTTTAGCTATGTTTTATAACCAAGAAGGAAGGGGAGAAATTGGAAGGAGCCACCTCTGGGGTGAATAATCTGTCCCATAAAATGAAGCTTATCACAGGGTGTTGGTGCTACAGACCTTTAATCCCAATATTTAGGAGGCAGAGGCATGAGGATCCCTAAACCAGGCTAGCCTGGTCCACAGAGTGAGTTCCAGGACAGCCAGGGCTACCCAGAGAAACCCTGTCTCGAAAAACCAAAACCAAAAAAGAAGGAGGAGGAGGAGATGAAATCAGGCTCATCTTCTAGTGATTCATGCTAAAAACATTTATAAATTAATATAACAAGGGCCCAAGAGATGGTTTATTCAGTAAAGTGTTGGCTTTGCAAGCAGGAGGACCCGGGGTCGATCCCCAGGAGCAGGCGCCTTGTACAAAAGGCAGGAGTGTGATATGCTCTTGTTATCCCAGTGCTGTGGAGCTACAGACAGATCCCAGGACAGCCAGGACAGCCTGCTCGGTGAGCTCCAGGCCATCGAGAGGCCCCGTCTCAGAAAACAAGGTTGGGGCTGGAGAGACGGCTCTTCCGGAGGACCGGGGTTCAGTATGTAGCCCCCACATGGTGGCTCACAAGGGACTGTAACTCTAGTACCAGGGGTCTGATGCCCTCTTCTGTCCTCCACTGGTACCACACATACACTGACAAACGTAGGCAAAACAGGATACACATAAAATAAAATAAATAAGTCTTTAAAGCAAACAGTGTAAGGTGGATGGTACCTGAGGAGCAATACCTGAGACTGATGTCTAGCTTTCACAAGCACACTCTCTTCCTCCCGTTCTCTCTCTCTCTCTCTCTCTCTCTCTCTCTCTCTCTCTCTCTCTCTCTCTCACACACACACACACACACACACACACACACTCACAGTCCCTTGCACTCATACACATTTATACATACACTCATTCTAACTCACACACACTATCACACACACTCATTCTTCCAGACTCACATTCACACACACTCATACATTCTCTATTACACACATTCTCACACACATTCATTCACACTATCACATGCACACACACTCACACACATCTGTCTCTCTCACACAAACATACTTACACACTCACACTCTCTCTCACACACACACTCTCTCTCACACACACACATACCCCGAATGCTCAGCATCACTAGCAGTCGGGGCAATGCAGCTTTAAGCCATACAAAGCAACAGGTGTTTCTGAGGCTGTAAAAAAGCTGCAGCTCTCCAGTGATGCTGATGAGAATGTAAACCCAAGCCAGTGGTTGAAATGTGGTGTGTCTACACAATGGAATATTATACAGTCACAAAAGGTGTTGCACTAGTCACAAATGCTGAGCTGTGGATGGAGCTTGAAGATGTTTTAGCTGACAGAAGCCTGCGACTAAACCTTGCACCATTGGCGAGTGCATTAATTTAGTATCTATTTTAAACTGTAAGTCAGAAGAAACTGAATGGACAGGTGGGATGGCTTAGCAGGAGGAGGGGCTTGCCACCAAGCCTGACATCCTGAGTTCAGTCTCTGGGACCTCCATGGTGAAAGGACAGTTGTCCCCTGGCCTCCACAGGTGTGCCTCAGTATGTATGCACCATGTCCACGATAAACAAACAAACAATGTTTTAAGTTTAAATACATGATTTAAAAAATTAAATGTGTCTCTAGAAAAAACAACGGGACATGTGCATTTTCAGCGACTCTTACTGAAGCTGAACACACGGCCAGGCTCCTGGGGTTCTCTGGCTTCAACTGATGTAAGAAGAAGTCCATTTGACCCCAGAAGCACAAGAATGCTTCTCTCTGAACGCCTGCTGCCAGGACTGTCCCCAAAGGCTCCCGCTGCACAGGGGCTCACCCCAGGTCTGTCTGGGAGCAGGGGCCGGGGTGGCAGGCAGCTGTAGCCAGCAGGGAGGAGGGGCCAAGCCTCACACCGCTCACTGTTGTCCCGCCCTGTCCTCTCTGTGAAGGAAACAACATGTCTTAGCGACAATAATTTATTCTAATAGCCACCCATTCTGAGCTAGGAACACCGGCTGAGGAGGAGGACTAATTGAATTCACCAAGGGAGTTTATCAAGAATGGCGTGTCATTGTGTCTCCTGCGTCAAAGGCCATGCCCTAAAAGCAGTCACCTGTCACTTGAGACACATTAACCCTCAATATTTACCACTTAAGATGGTTCTCGCTCTCTTCCTGGATGTTCTGTCTGACCTTCTGTTCAAAGAGCGCCTCCTTCATCTGTCTGGTTTTGGAGATTTCATCACCCTGGTCCAGGACTGCAGGCAGGAACGGGCAGAGATCACGGCCATAATCAAATCAGTCATTTGTCCAGACAAACACAAGTTTCTAACCATGCCGCCTAACAGACATCTAACTGAGTTTTGTTCATAAATAATAAATGTGACTGGACACATTTCTTTCTTATTCTGCCCCAGGGACTGGTTTATGGCAGACCGAGTGGCTGTTACCTTGTTTTAATTCCTTAATCTTCAACTTTCCCGGTTCTTGGTTTAGGACGGTGGCCACAGCAAATGGATTGGACAGATCTGCTGGAAACCGCAGGTCGTGGTACTCGATTTCCTGGGGACCAAACCGGGAGGGAAATGAGTTTTCTCCCTGCCTTTCCTTTGCACTGGGGGGTGCCCCCACCCACGTACCTTCATTTTCGGAGGCTTGGCCATGGTGGGAGTTTGGTAAAAGTGTACATATCTTGTTTTTTCTGGAGGAACACTTACTTTCTGAGAACGAGTATTTAATCTTTTGAACTCTTCTAGTCTGGAGTTTAAAACAGATGTTAAATTAGTGTATAATCCAACAGTTTGGGTTTGTTTGAATGATTTATTTTTATTTTATGATTGTTGCCTGCATGTTGCCTGTGTACCTGATGAGGCCAAGAGTGCATCTGATTCCCTGGAGCTGCAGTTCTAGACAGCTGTGAGCTGCCATGGGGGTGCTGGGAACTGAACCCAGGTCCTCTGGGAGAGCAGTCAGTGCTCTTGACTGCTGACCCATCTCTACGCCTCCCCAGCTCAAGGTGTTTGTTTCTGTGTTCTTTCTGATAAAACTATCATTCATAGATCAATATTATAACTAAACTAAAAGTAAGTTTGTGGGTTAAAAGGAGTCCATGGGAACAAATTTCATATCAGTATATTAACATATAATCATATATAGGTATATGTACTTATGTATGCACACATATACACACCAGTGGTTGTCTTCCCCCCCATTCTTTAAAAAAAAAAAGCCAGTTATTTATTGTGTATGTGTGTGTACATGTGTGTACCATGCACGTGGCGGTCAGAGGACAGCACCACTCTACTTCTGTTGTGTGGGTCCCAGGTACAGAACTCAGGTCATCAGCCTTGGCAGTCAGTGAGCACCTTTACCTGATCCCTCTCTCCTTTGAATTCCTCATTAATATGGTAAGTGGAAACTTCACAACAGGCTAGGGAATGCTCTGGTGGTCTAGTATAATTTATTTCTAGCCTGTAGTTCTTCAACAGCTTAAGCTGATTATTTTAGAAACCAGGACTTTGATTTACTTTCTTAGTAAAAGAAGAATTATGCTCTTTGAAGAACAAAAACAAAATGGGGGTGGGGATCTAGTTGGGCTGGCAGAGCTCCAGCCCCTAGGCGTGAAAGCGCTTTATGTAGATTCATCTTGTAATATAAATGTTTTTGTAGTGCTGGGTTGAACCTGGGGCTATGTACATGCCAGCCAAGAAGCCAATGACTGACCTGCACTCCCAGCTTTAGAAACAAATTTCTGGGGGTATCACAAGAAAAGAGAACATTTGGATTTTTTCTTTTTTTTTTTTTTTTAAATGCAGGTTCTTGCTATGTAGTCCAGGCTAGCTTTAAACTCATGATCTTCCTGCCTCAACCTCTTCAGTGATAGGATTCCAAATGTGTACCACAATGCCCATAACTGGATTGGATTTTTGATGAAGTGTTAAGTGGAAATTGGGGCTGCGGCTACAGCTCAATTGGTACTTTTCTAGAATGCACAGAGCCCTGGCTTCCATCCCCAGCACCATATAAACTGGGTGTGGTGGTGCATTGTCTGTAATCCCAACACTCCGGAGGCGGAGGCAGGCAGAATGTCAAAGTCATCTTGGTTCCACAGTGAGTCTGAGGCCAGCCTGGGCTACATGGGTAGACAGAAACACCATGAAGAAGCCATACGGTAAGGCCATGTTGGGGTGGCAGGTTCCAGTGAAGACACATTCGTACGGCTGAGAGTTGAACTGTGAGATCCACAACTGAATTTTTATTTGTGCCGTCCCATACTGGATGGGTGTGAACGTGACGGTTACTTTTGTCTTCCCGTTAGCTGGAATTATTCCTGTAAGGAGAGAGAGAGAGAGAGGTGGGTGGTGTTGATTGCATCAGTTACTTTTCTTCCTGCTGTAGCAAAATATCTAACAAAAGCAATTTAAGGGAGGAGAGTTTGTTCTGGCTCACAGTTTGAGGGGACAGTCCATCATGGTAGGGGAGTCATGGCTACAGGAGTGTGAACGGCATCCGCAGTCAGGAAGCAGAGAGATAGAGGCTGTGCTCAGCGCCCATTCTCCTTTTAATTCTGTCTGGGACCCCAGGCTATGGGAAGGGACTTCCCACTTTGATGAACCCATGCCCTGTTCAGAAGTTTTTCTCCCCCTCTGACATTGCCAGGCAAGATGAGCCGTTACAGAGGTATCTGCTCTGCTCACCAAGTGCCACTGAAGAGGCAACACAAACCCCATCTTGGCAGCACAGCGTGGGTGCGCCTCTGCTTGCTCCACAGTCTCTTCAGTAAGTGCCCAGGACCCAACTTCTGAGCGTTGACACAGACTTGCTTATCAGTGGTTACGCAAATCCTTTCCAACAATCAGCTGATCATGTAGCTACATAAATACGGTCGAAGGCATCTGCATTTGTACCTCAAATGTAAGTTCCCAGAATGCTGACCCTAGAGCAAGTGACCAGGATGCAATACCAAAGCTATAAGCCACACGGAAAATTAGGAACACACACCTGGGAGTTTGGGTCCAGACGGTTTAGTTCCCTGTGTTTCTCTGCGGCTTTATTCTTTCCTCTCAAGTCTCCCTCCCTCCCTCCCTCCCTCCCTCCCTCCCTCCCTCCCTCCCTCCCTCCCTCCTTCTCTTCCTCTGGTGTTGGGGCTGTTGCTTGGCAAGTGCTCTACCAGAAAGCTACACCCCAGACCTCCTCCTTTCAAATCTTTCAGATGAACTGGTGTTGCTTTTACTGTCAAACAGCTCACCTTGACATATTGCTGTATCTCTGGTGCCATTTGGGCTTAGAACACTGTACGTCTCAGCCTGGGCCTTCACAGCCTGAACAAGTCAGGCTGTGCCACTCATCCTCAGTAAGTCATTAAAGAGACAAATTGATAGTGAAAGATAGAAAAAAGAGATTTAGCCAGTGCACGGCCACTGAGAAGGACAATGAAGAGGTGCAATGACCCCCTAAGTCCACCCATGGGATCCTCACATGAGGTTCAGGTTTAAATAGAAGATAAGAGGTGTGTGCACAGCTAAGCTGTCCTGGTCAAGGTGTGGTCCTACCCATCACTGACCCATCATAATCTCAGGGTCAGTCTCCCTGCAAGGTGGTCTGACAGGCTGTCAGAACTGTGTGACGTCTGTGTGGCTCCTACCTGGATGTTACTTTCCAGGGAAACTGTAAGCTCCCAAGGCAGACATCAGCTCACAGCTCTTTTATCGACCTGAACCCTTCCTACGGTACTTTAATAACAGGTAGTTAATAGTTTCTAAGAGAGGGAGAGAAATTCTCTCTAAGTGGTGTTGCCACTGGCAAGGTACCCATGCTCTTGTGGACAACCCCTCACCCATGCCCCTGTGGACAACCCCTCACCATGCCCCTGTGGACAACCCCTCACCATGCCCCTGTGGACAACCCCTCACCATGCCCCTGTGAACAACCCCTTCCCCATGCCCCTGTGAACAACCCCTCCCCCATCCTCCTGTGAACAACCCCCCCCCCCCTGCCCCCTCACCCATGCCCCTGTGAACAACCCCTCCCCATGCCCCTGTGAACAACCCCTCCCCCATGCCCCTGTGGACAACCCCTCACCCATGCCCCTGTGGACAACCCCTCCCCATCCTCCTGTGAACAACCCCTCCCCATGCCCCTGTGGACAACCCCTCCCCCATCCTCCTGTGAACAACCCCTCCCCATGCCCCTGTGGACAACCCTCCCCCATGCCCCTGTGGACAACCCCTCCCCCATGCCCCTGTGGACAACCCCTCCCCCATGCCCCTGTGGACAACCCCTCACCATGCCCCTGTGGACAACCCCTCACCATGCCCCTGTGGACAACCCCTCACCCATGCCCCTGTGGACAACCCCTCACCCATGCCCCTGTGGACAACGCCTCACCATGCTCCTGTGAATCACTCTCATGAAACACATTGGGACACATTACATACATATGTGAAAATACCATCACAAACCATTATATCATATAAATAATATGGAAGAGTGAGGAGATGGCTCAGTGAGCAAGATGCTTGCTGCACAAACAGAAGGATCTGAGTTTGGATCCCCAACACCCATGTAAAACCTGACAAAGCAAACACATCTGTAACCCCAGCACTGGGAGGGCTGGAGACAGGTGGATGCCTGGAGCTCACAGGCCAGCCTAGCAGGGACAGTGAGAGACCCTTCCTCAAAAGGTAAGATGGGGGAATAATTATGGTAGGTACCCCAATGCACCGAGTGCACGAGTGCATGCTCTCCCACACACACAAATGCACGCTTGCAGCATGCACACACATACCTACAAAGTAGGTGTTGGTTAATTTCCTGAGCACAGACAGAGGTAAAAATTATTCATTGATGGCCACTATTGCATCTTAAGTCCGGGCCAGGTAGAAAGAGTCACCAGAGACAATGGGTCTGCAGGCCAACAGCAGGTCATTTGGGTAGGAATTCCAACTGAAGAGACTTTAATACCTTGACCATCACTTGGTCAGAGCATCACCCTGTGGGGCCTGCAGACCATTCAGGACTTGAGGCCAAGAGCATCTCCAGCTCATTAACTTAAAAACATAAGGACAAGCTCTGGGGTTGAGGATGAGGATTCATGTTTACCTTGACCTGGGAGATGAATTTTTTTAAGTGCTCCCAGCCTAGACATAATACATAAAACCCACTGTGGAGACGTAGCCTGGGCAACCAGAGTAAGCTGGGGTTTTTTTTTTCCCTGTTAGTGCAGCTCTGTCACTTGGACATGATGGTGGCAGGCTGTGCAATGTTGACAGTTGTAGACTATGTGCCAAGTTTTGACAGCCACTGCTTGGCCAAAACTCACAGTGGCCCAAAGGAGTGATGTCCTGTGTTTTATAAGTGAGAGAGGTATTCTCAATATTCAACCTCATTTGGAAAAGTCTACCTCAGGGCTGGGGGTGTGGTTCAGTCTGTAGGGCGCTTGCCCAGCATGCATGAAGATCCCCAGCCCCACACAAACCAGCGTTAGTGGTTCCAACACTCAGTAGGTAGAGGCAGCAGGATCAGAAATTCAAGGTTATCCTTGGCTACATAGTGACTTCCGGGCCATCCTGCAAACAAGTGTCTGTGGAGCAGGCAGTGAGATGGCTCTCAGTAAAGGTGAATGCTGCCCAGCCTGATGGCCGGAGTGTGATCTCCAGGCCCACATGGTAGAAGGAGAGAACTAACTAGAAATTTGTCCTCCGCTCACAACACAAACGTGCATACACAAGTACATGAAATAAACACATGAAAAGGTCATAAAAATATAAAGCCCAGAGCACTATTCTTGGATCAATTACAGATCACTACTTTCAGCACAGCCAGGAATAATGAATAATGTTAAGTCACAGGGTGGGGAGCTGGGTGTGGTGATGTATGTGATGTACGGATGTGGTGATGTGTGGTGATGTATGTGATGTACGGATGTGGTGATGTGTGGTGATGTATGTGATGTACGGATGTGGTGATGTGGGTGATGTATCCCAGGACTTAGACTAATGCAGGAGGATCTCCAGGTCTAGGCTGGTCTACACTACCTAGCAAGACAAACAGAAGCAAACAAAAACAAGCAAAGGCAACAACAAAAACTCAAAGCCAAGAAAGTCCTGACTGCAGAGATGGCTCAGTGGTGAAGAACATTTACTGCTCTTGTTGATGGCCTGAGTTGGGTTCCCAGCACCATCATCAGGCAGCTCCAGGGGGGTCTAAGGCCGTCTTCTGACCTCCATGAACACCGTATGCAGGTGGCATACATACACACAGGCACACCCAAATAAAAATAAAGAAGGCCGCAGTTTATCAATGTAAGCATTATGAAGAACACAGAACAACACTGAACAATGAAATCACGTGGGGCCCAGCTAGTTCAGTCTGTAGCGCATGAGACTCTTAATCTCAGGGTTGTGGGTTTGGGCCCCACATTGGGCAGCAGGTATGGAATATTATTAAGGACCAGCCTTAATAATATTCTTCCTAGGGGCCCAGGAGAGAAACTACAAACGTCAAGAATTATTTTCGGGAAGAGAATCTCAGCACACTGAGCCCTTAGTCCATTGGTTTATTCTTCATCCCCCTAGTCTCTCGGGTTTACAGTTATAAACCCAAGCAATAGCAGTTCTCCCCCTCCAGCCAGGCCACCAGGCCTGAATTCCTGCAAGGTCATAAAGGCAGGTAAGAGTTTTCCTCAGGCAGTGACGTCAGGCTTTCCTTCACAACCCAGAGAGGGAGTGGTTAAAGGAGGAGGTCAACTGAGACCTAATATCGGTTAGTATATCCAAAAGGGAATTGATGTGCTCAGTCTACATTCCTAGAAGTGGCTAGGGAAGAAGTTAGGAGTCTATAATGTTAGTAAAGCTGTAAGAAGGGAGGGACTGAGCTTAAACTGTGCAAAACTATTACTTGAGGTCTACCTGATCTCCGTGATGTTTTTGTGTAGAATTTACCTTAATTCAGGAGTGGTGGTCTGGACTGCTATTTCTGTTAGTCCTTAGATGTGCTAAGGGAGATACCTGATTCTGGTGCTAAAAAGGGGGAAACAGATGGGTCTGAGGGAAGGAAGCTTCTCTTGAGGCTGTTCTCCAAATACCTTGAATGTATCTATCCAAAGAGTGATTAGTTCACACTGTTAGCAATTCTTAGGAAAAAAGTCAATTGGGAAAGCTATGAGGGCACACATGATATTCATAGCAGAAGACAGCTGATATATAATGAGCCATACAGCACCAAATACTTCCTGGGATTTGGCTTCCTCTGGAGGAATTCCTTGATCCCTTCAGGTAGTGGCTTTGCCATAACCAGCTGAGTTCTTATAATATATCCCTGTGGCCTGTAGCACACCAGGAAATACTGCTGTGTCATATCCTAGGTGACACTAACATAAAACAAATATGGGCATATTCAAATATTTAAATAAAGGAATACAAACATATACAGGGACCTTTTAAATATGTAAGTAAATTAATAGAAAATATAGGCATGGGCAGTGACTAAAAGAGGATAGAAAATAAAAGTATAACATAGAGCACGAAGACCTAGATGGGGAAAACTTGAAAAAAAAATCATCCCATACTGTTGTAGTTAGGATTTCTATTGCTGTGAAGAGACACCATGACCATGGCTTCTCTCATAAAGAAAAACAATTAATTGGGTGGCTTAGAGTTCAGAGGTTCAGTCCATTACCATCATGGTGGGACATGGCGGCGTGCAGGCGGACACGGTGCTGGAGAGGGAGCTGAGTTCTAGAGTCTTGTAGGCTACAGGAAACTGGGTGTGGCTTGAGCATATATGAGCCCTCAAAGCCCTCCTCCACAGTGACACACTTCCTTCAACAAATCCGTGCTTACTCCACAAGGCCACACCACCATGGAAACACAGCTCTGAATGTCCATGAGAGTGCTTCCAGACATGTCTAACCTGGCCAAGAGGACCTGTTGGATGTGGGCAGTGCTGCTCCATGAGCTGGGATCCTGGACTAAACAAAAAGGGGAGGGTGAGCTGAGCACCAGCGTTCATCGCTCTCTGTTTCCCGACTGCAAATGCCATGTGACCAGCTGCCTCACGCCGCCTCGCCTTCCCCACCGGGATGGGCTGTCTGTCCCCTGAGACTGTGAGACAGACAAGCCTGCCTCCCTTACGTTGGTTTTGCCACAGCAACAAGGAAAGCGACCACTATTCCAAGCCCTGCCTCTGACCCGAGACTGCTGGGGCAACTGGCTGTGTGACGTCACACCATCCTCACCTGACCTTGGTGCAATTGTAAAGGCCTGGTGAGACCGAAGCAGAGTGATGTGGAATTCGAAATCCACGGGACAGCTGCACTGCAAGGGGATCACGTAGCTTTTGCTGCAAAAAAAAAAAAAAAAAAAAAAAAAGCACAAGAAGGAAGTGGAACAGGGTCGTTCTTCTCTTTCACTTTCTTCTAGCTGACCTAGAAAGGACCAGGGACTCAGGAAGCACACGCAGTAACCCCAGCATCAGCTGGTGCCTCCTGTCTCACACTGACCAAGAGATCTGTCTGGAGGTGGGCTCTCGTGTAGCCTAGGCTGGCCTCAAACCTGTTTCCAGAAAAAATCCCGACAGAAGCGACTTAACGGACAATGGGGCTGTTCATCTCTCAACGCCAGGTTACGGTTCATTGTAGAGAAACTGAGGCAGCAGGATCTTGAAGCAGCGATGCCCACAGCCAAGAGCGGAAAGCAATGAAGTGATGCAAGCCTGCTTGTGCTCAGCTCTTGCTCCCTCTTACACAGTTCGGGACCCCATGCCCAAGGAGTGACCCCCCCCACAGGGAACAGGCCTTCCTGTATCAGTCGATGTAATCAAAATAATCCTCATAGACACACCCACAGGGCAGTGGGATCTAGACCCCCCCCCCAAATTAAGACTCTCTTCTCTGGTGACTCTAGATTGTGATGCATTCATGATGAAAACTAACTATCACACCAAGGCTGATCTTGAGTTTCTGGTCTTCTTTTCTCTAGCTCGTAAGTGCTGGGATTACAGGTGCGCACCGCCATGTGCACCGCCATGTGGTACTGAGGACGGAACCCAGGGCTTTGTGAGCATAGTCCTCAAAGACTCCACCAACTGAGCTCCATCTTTGTTCACACTCGTGGGAGAACTCCACTGTATCCATTGTGAGTGGAGCTGCTGGAACCTGCCTTCTTGGGAGGTACCCACCTGACCTATCACTGTGGACTTCCCCACCACCCTGGGCCTCACCTGACAGCACTAGGCTTTCCTGGATTTGGAGTCCTATACAGGTGGAATCATATGTACAGGAATCTCAGTGCTATCCCAGATTCACACACACACACACACACACACACACACACACACACACACACACACACAATGTTCAATAAATATTTTGATTTCAGTAACTATTTAGGAGACTATAAATGTGGCTTTTAAAAGCATGTCCAAAGCATTTATATTGGGCTTTGAAATTCATTATCTTTTAAAAATCTGTGAAGTATCTAGAATAGTTCAAAGATAAATATTTTTAAACAATCAAATTTCTTTATTCGTCCCTAAGAACTCTAAACCATTTCCAAAGAAATAAAGCATCACCGAGGGACTGTCCTTGTCTATCTCTGTTCCGTCTTCCTTTGCAGGGGTGACCCTTACTGAGGATCGTCTGTCTAAAATATCTACGTATTTAATAATATCACGACATTTGATGCTTGGGAAGACATGGCCACAGGAGGAGGAGGTGGCTGGTTACGTCACATCTCCAGTCAGGGAGGCAGATGGTGAGCAATGATGGTCTTCAGCTTGCTCTCTCCTTTTTACTAACCTGGGACACAACCCCACAGGATGGTGCCACCCACAAACAGGGTGGGTCTTCCCAGCTCAGTGAAATTCCTTTGGAAATGCCCTCCCATGTAGTGGGTAGCCATTCCAGCCTTGATCAGGAAGTTCCAACCCCCATTGAGGCTTCGATAACTGTCTCGCCTACAAGGCGGGGCCAAGAGAGGGCCCCGAAGACCCGAGATCCAGATGTGCGGCCTTCTCTTGGTTCCTGGACCCTGGACGCTGGAGGTAGACCGAGCAGAGTTCTCCAGAGAACACTGCTAGACTGCGCTACGTCTTCCCCAGACTCTGCAACCTACCTATCCCTTCATTTGTAAGTTACGCCACTAAATAAACCCCCCTTTTAACTACGTGGAGTGGCCTTAATAATTTCACCAATACTCCCAGACACACCCATGTGTGTTTTCTGGGTGGTTTCAAATTTGAGTCAAATTGCCAGTGCACTTGAGAACTCTCAACAGCTGTGGTTATTTCCTGAGACCTGCATAAGATACATTAGCTGATCACAAAGCCCATTCCTGCGTCAGGCACTACTAGGAAAGACAGCCAGTTTCCTTCGGGGACGTGGCCTTGGTAGGCTTCCCGGGCTCTAGGAGCCAGCTCTCCACCCATGTGCACTAAGAGGACACCAAATGAACTCAGCAGGTGATATGTTTAAAAAACTGGACCAGGACATGAAGTTGAGAGGAAGATCTGGATGGGGTGCACAGGAGAAGCTGGAAGGATTGGGGTGTATTGTATTCATGCATGAGATCTCTAAGAATAAAAAGTTAGCTGTCACACTGGGGCTCCTGTAAAGCAGCTGTCTTAGGGGACATTGCCCCCAGCCACTGGGCCAGCAGGCAGCTCGGCCCCCTCAGCATCATAACCTGATTGCCACTGTCCTCTACCTGCCTCTATCTCCAGCTGGGTATAGGCCAGGCCCACCCAGGTCAGGGAAGTTTCTTGGCTTTCTTGCATTGAATGGAGAAGAGAACCTGTCTCCACTCAGCTTCCAGGCAAGGGCGGGTGCTGCTCCCCGGGATCAGTGGGACCGTGGCCTCCTTGATCCCACGGGAATGAGCTCCACAGCTAGGAGCCTGCTGCAGCCCCTGAGCCTGCTGCTGCCCCTGAGCCTGCAGCCCCTGAGCCTGCTGCTGCAGCCCCTGAGCCTGCTGCTGCAGCCCCTGAGCCTGCTGCTGCCCCTGAGCCTGCAGCCCCTGAGCCTGCTGCTGCAGCCCCTGAGCCTGCTGCTGCAGCCCCTGAGCCTGCTGCTGCCCCTGAGCCTGCAGCCCCTGAGCCTGCTGCAGCCCCTGAGCCTGCTGCAGCCCCTGAGCCTGCTGCAGCCCCTGAGCCTGCTGCAGCCCCTGAGCCTGCTGCTGCAGCCCCTGAGCCTCATGCAGCCCCTGAGCCTGCCCCCTACCTGCAGCCCCTGAGCCCTGCTGCAGCCCTGAGCCGCTGCCCCTGAGCCCGCTGCTGCAGCCTCTGAGCCTGCTGCTGCAGCTCCTGAGCCCCATGCAGCCCCTGAGCCTGCTACTGCAGCCCCTGAGCCTGCTGCTGCAGCCCCTGAGTCCCCTGCAGCCCCTGAGCCTGCCTGGAGCCCCATGCAGCTCCGGAGCCTGCATGGTGCAGCTTCTCCCTGTTCCGCCGAAGGGCATTGTCTGATTGCTTCGCTTGCACAGGTCCCTCTGAGGTCTCTTTAGTGTCACAGTGCTCACTGATAGGAATAGGAGTAGAAGAGGTGCTGGGCAAGGGTACACTCCCTGCTCCATCTGTGTGTGTGTGTACATGTGTGTGCATGTGTGTGTATGTGTGTGGTGTTCAGAGGAAGACACCTAGTGTCTTTATTATTCTCCACTTTATTTTCTTGAGACAGGTAGGGTTTCTCACTGAACCTAGAACTTGACAATTCAGTTGGGCAACCAAAGAGTCACCTGTCTCTGCCTCCTAAATTCTGAGATTACAGGTGTAGGGGGCTATACATAAGGTTTTTTTTTTTTTTTCTTTTTCTTTCTTACATTCATGCTAGGAACCTGAACTCAGGTCCTCATGCCCAGCAAGAACCTTACTGACTAGACATCTCACCCTCTCCTGCTCCATTGGAGGAAGTGTACCTAATGACTTTGAAGAGATCTGTGCTCTGACTGAAGACCACTCCTGACACCTGCTAGGCAATGTCCGCTGGTAATTGATCCCTCCCTCCCTCTCTCCCTCCTTGAAACAGGGCTTCGGGTGGCCAGGTTCTTCTCAATCTTCCTGTGTGGCCGAGGATGACTTTGAACTATTGTTCTTGTCTCCACCTCCCAAATGCCGGGATGACAGGTGTGTGCTACCAAAGTTGGTTTATGTGGTGCTGGGGATGGAACCCAGGGATTCCTGCGTAGTAGACAGGTACTCTACCCACTGAGCCACACCCCCAGGCCTCCCCTGGTTTTTCTTGTTTAAATGTTGTTCCTTAGCTGTGATGTTATGGGATACTAGGGTAGGTTTCCCCCACAGGAGACAAGGCTGCCACGGGCTTCCAACAATGATACTTTCTGCATAATTCCTGGGTAATGGTCACATGGGCTCCTTTCTTCAGCCCAATTTACAGGATTTGCTACCAAACCTATACATTCTGTTCCACCTCAGGTGTGGTGGTATTGTGTTCCCTGAAATATTGTGCACCCTAATGAACTTATCTGGAGTCAGAGAACAGAACAGCCACAATGTTAAACATAGAGGATAGGCAGTGGTAGCACACGCCTTTAATTCCAGCACTTGGGAGGCAGAGCTAGGCAGAAATCCATGTATTCAAGGATACAGCCAAGCATGGTGACTCACGCCTTTAATCCCAGAAAGGAGTCTTTAATCCCAGGGAGTGATGGTAGAAGGCAGAAAGGTATATAAGGCATGAAGACCAGGAACTAGAAGCATTTGGCTGGTTAAGCAGTCAGGCTTCTAGCAGCAATTCAGCTGAGACCCATTCTGGATGAGGACTCAGAGGCCTCCAGTCTGAGGAAACAAGACCAGCTGAGGATCCGGCGAGGTGAGGTAGCTGTGGCTTGTTCTGTCTCTCTGAGCTTCCAGTTCACCCCAATACCTGGCTCAGGTTTGATTTTATTAATAAGAACTTTTAAGATTCCTGCTACACCTCAGGTTCTGCTGGAGGAGTACAGGCAACCAGAACTCCCTGAGAAGTGTTCTGATTCTGAACACCAGTGTGTAACGGTGGCTGCATTTCAAGCTGTGATAGTCCATCTTAACTGTCTACTGGATGGGCTTTAGAGTTGCCATGAACGGAGGCTTCTGGGCATGTCTGTGAGGAATTTTCTAGTTTGGATTAACTGGGGTGAGAAGAACGACCTAAGTGTGGGCAGCAGCAGCCCATGGGCTGGGACCCGAGACTGAATAAAAGAAAGGGAGCTGAGCAACAGTATTCTCCTTTCTGTGCTTCCTGAGTGCAGATGCCAAGTGGCCAGCGGCCTCGTGGTCACATGACCTGCCGCCATGCCTTCCCACTGTGATAGACTGTACCCTAGAACTTCAAGCCAAAACAAACCATTTGTTTAGTTGCTTTTTATCACTTTTGTTGTGGTTATTGCTGTTGTCACAGCATCCAGAAAAGTCTGAAAACTCATGGCTGTGGGAGGTCATACCACGCTGGAGGCTCCCAATCTTGTCTGCTACACAAGACGAGCCTGGCAGACACTGAGACACTCTTGGTGTCAGCCGCTCCACCGAACTGCTGAGACTGAACTGACACCCTTCCTTACAGCAACAGGGGGCGGAATCCACCCTGAAGATGGAAGCAGGTTGGGGCAATGGCTTCCCGCTGTCCACACGCATCTCTGGGGATAAGGCAGGGAACTCTACGGCTCCTCTGAACACCTGCAGGTGTCAGCTCAGAGCTCTCCCAGTGAGGCCCTCCCTGTCTGATGTTCAAGGCTCTTCTGATAAATGCTACACGGCTGGATGTTTTCGAACTGAAACAGTTTCCCCCAAAACTCCTTTGGGGGTTCTTCCCGTTGGTGATAAACGAACTCCTAAGCTCTGACAGTTCTCAGGAAAGGTGTTGAGGTGTTTGTTTAGTGATGATTACCAGGAGCCAAGTTCCCGATGCACTTGCCAGCCTGGAAAAAGAAACAGTTCCTCAAGGAACAGAATTCCAAGCACAGGTTCAGAAGGCAGCAGACCCCTGCCAGCCACCCAGGTCGCAACGAGTCTGCACTGCGCTCCGGTTACTGCTGTTCCTTTATCAGTGTCAAGGCAGTCGGTATGGTGGGGCTGGACTGCGGCTCAGGAGCCCAGCGCTCAACTCCCACAGTGACTGGCTGTTTGTATTTTTTATTATTTGCGTATGTGTTAAATCCTTGCGTGTATTCATGTGCACCCTGTGGACGCTGGGAACTGAACCCTGCTCTTCTGTAAGAGCAGCAAAGGCTTTTAACCTCTGAGCTATCTCTCCAGCCTTGTGTGCGTGCGTGTGCATGTGTGTGTGTGCACGTGCGTGCGTGCGTGTGTGCGTGTGTGTGTTGATGATCACATGAGTGCTGGTCTCTGTGAGAGCCTGTGGAGCTAGAGTTACAGGTGGCTGTAAACCGCCAGATGATGGCGCAGGAAAATGAACTCAGGTCCTCTGCTGTTTGTACTCTTAACCAATGAGCCATCTCTCCACTCTCTATGTGACAGCTAATTTTAATTTGCCAAAGTGACAGAATCTAGAATCACCTGAGAGACAAGCCTTGAACTCACAGATCCACCTGCCTTTGCCTCCAGAGTGCAGAGATTAAGGGCGTGCACCACAATGCCTCCAGCTGTGTGGAATTATCTTACATTAGCTAAGGGAGGAAGACCTCAGAAGGCGCCCTGGGTAGAGGGTGGGGGTGGGTGAGTGGGATTCTGAGCCATAAAAGAGCAGAAAACAAGCAAACAAACATGGAGGAAGCGAGCCGAGCACTTGGAACTGTGAGCCAACTGAGCCCTTTCTGCCTTGTGTTGCTTAGTTAGAGGCTTTCGTAACAGCAGCGGGAAAGGAGACTGAGCAGACGTGAGGTCCTGGGTTCAAGCCCGGTACCAGAAAAAAGAAGACTGACATTGTAATCCCAGGGGCAGGAGGATCGGAAGTTCAAAGCCAGCCTGCCAACTATCTTGAGACAGCATCTCAAATAAATCAACGTCCTCGGCACTGGAGACGCGGTTCAGCCAGCTAAGGGTGTTTTCTGTGCAAGTCCGAGGGCCTGAGTTCAAACACCTAGAGCGTTGGGTGAGACTTCAGCGCACCTACAACTCTAGTACCTCGAGAGCGGAGAGTGGCCCGAGGATGCTGAGGCTTGCCGGCCGCCAGCCTAGCTCCAGGACCAGGGAGAGACTCCGACTCAAGGGGATGGGGCAGAAAATGGTAGAGCTAGAAACTTGATATTCTCCTTTGGCCTCTCTCTCTCTCTGTTTCTCTCTGTCTCTGTCTCTGTCTCTCTCTCTCTCTCTCTCTCTCACACACACACACACACAACTCGAAGCTAAATCCCTATTGATAAATACATTAAAATGATCTACAGTAAAGAAAAACACCTCATTCTTGTTCCTCAGAAGCAAACAGGGCCTTAAGTCAGAGTTCTTCAACTGACAAGAATCAGGTAATTAAAACAGAAAAGCAGGTGGAAGTTAGTGCTCTGGGGGGGGGGACCTTAACTTTTACCCCCCTTACTTTATTATTTAATCATTTCATCAATCTTGTTAGGACTGTATATAAAAGTACATTAATACTTTACAAGAATCACTTCCTGCCTTTAAATAAATTACAGCATAAAGCTTTTAAATTTCATCATCATCAGAAGAGATCACAAATTTACCTTATAGAAAGTAAGTATGAGAGGGGAGGGCTGGGGGTGTGGCTCAGTTGGTAGAGCGCCTGCCTAGCATGCGTGAAGCCCTGGGTTCCAGCCCCAGCACTGTGTAAACCCAGCACGGTGGTACACGCCTGCAATCCGAGCAGTCAGGAGGACCAAGGTCATCCTCAGCTACATAGTGAGCTTGAGGTCAGCCTGGGCTACATGAGACCCTGTCGTAAGGAAGGAAGGAGAGAGAGGGAGGAAGGGAAAGGAGAGGATGGAAAGAAAGGAGAGGGAGAGAGGAAAAGAGAGGCAGAGACAGAGAGAGAATAAATTCAAGTTTCTCTCTGATTTTTTTTTTAGAGTGAATTTATTGGAGATGACTTAAAATCAAATAAATTGTTTAAAACCCTGAGTGTCTGGAGAGAGTCCTGAACACTTTACCATAATAGGATTTGGCTCCTTCGCCAGAGAATGAAGGGCAAGGGACAATAAGCATGACAGATGTGGGCTATTCCATGATGGCTGGACTGAGCAGCCACGGCAATTTAATTGTTAGTTATTGTGTTTCATAAAACATTAGGGAAAGGCCTGTGGAAACGGAGCTGGCGAAGTACTTGCCTTGCAAGTGTGAGAACCTGAGTTAGATCCTCATAACCCACATAAAAAATGGGCAGGATGAAAATGCACACACACACACACACACACACACACACACACACACAAAAGCAGAGTAGACATCTACGACTTAACAATTACACACTATTCACATTATACATTAGGAATGTCAAGTAAACAAAATAACTACTAGAACCGTCACATCGAACAACGCCCAATGTAAGCCCAAAACACAACTAAATTTTAATAAAAAATTAAAACATAATCTAAATAATAGAAAGCTGGTTTCTAGAATTAAATATTTTTTTTTAATTATAAACTTATTGCAGAAAAACTTGTAAATAAAGTCAACCCAATAAGAACCCAAGTTACACACTCATGAATATACGTAGATAACCAACCGAATCCACGACAGTCACTAAAAAACAATCGGCTTCATATTCTCTTTATAATGTGTCTGTAGCTGCATCAGTCCTCCTCTTTCTGTTGTCCTTTTTCATGCTACATGCATTTTCTTTCTCTAGCCACATGCACAGTTGTTCACATATGAACATGTATTATTGACTAGATTCCGCATATGAAGGAGAACATGTAGATGTTTTTAATTCTGAGATTATGAGACCTTGCTTAATATTGTAAATTCTCAATCTATCCATTTTCCTGCAAAATTTTAAATTCATCTTAGAGAGAATAGTATATGTGTGTGTATATGTATGTATATGTGAGTGTATGTATATATGTATACATATATAACAAATTTTCACTATCCATTCATCTGTTGATGGACAACTAGGTGACTAGGACTTTGCTGTAGTGAATAAAGCAGCAATGAACACAGGACACAGTTCCTCTACGGTAGGGTCTAATGTTTCTATTAGAGAAAAAACCTGGTGTGTGCCGTTCATAGAATGCAACAGTCTCCTGTCCGAGCAGGGTTGTGCTGTGGGACAGCATGCAAAACGCACATGCCCTGTGTTCAGAGGCTTCAGTGAGCACACATGGTATCTGCATGCAACACAGGCAATGCAAAACGCGCATGCCCTGTGTTCAGAGGCTTCAGTGAGCACACATGGTATCTGCATGCAACACAGGCAAGCGCAGCGCGAAACACCTGAGATTCATGACACGTTGGATTTTGAATTAATTTTTGGTGGACATACATTTGGAAGACTTTTTCTGTTGCCAAAGTTGTTACAACTCACATCTGCAATTATGACCAGCAGTTTGACACTAGGGAACAGCCTTGATTCAGTGAACTCGCCGCTCCAGACCTGATAGAAGATGCTCTTTTTCTGGGCGTTGGAACAAAATTGAAATTAGAAAAAGAAGGGGCTGGGGGTGGGGGGGAGATGGCCCAGTATGTGAAGTCCTGATGTGCAAACACGAGGACCTGAGTTCTGATCCCCAGGATCAGCAGAAGCCAGGTGTGGCCCGGTGTACCTGGAATCCAGCTGGGAGACGAGTATCCAGCTGTCGGATACAGTTAATCAGAAGACCCAAAAAAAAGGGAGATAGAAATGCAACAACTACACACACACACACACACACACACACACACACACACAGAAGGCGGAGGTGACATGGTAGCCGTCATCTGTACAGGTAATATACAGCTTATTCACATTTCATAAACACCTTCAGGTATGGGGGTGCAGCTCAATGGCAGAGCACCTGCTTAGCATGTGTGAGGTTCTAGGTTCAAATCTCAGCACCAAAACCCAAACCCACTCTTTAAAAAAATTGTGATAACATATACCACATAAACATTTTAGGCATGCCGTTCTGCGGCATTAAATACACCACATGCCACGCCACCTTCAGCCACCCACAGGACCCTTTCTCTTCATTTAAACCCTGTCCCCATTACACCCAAGTTCACATCCCCCCCACCCCCCCACCCCCCCCCACCGGCAGCCACAACCACACCCATCCCCAAGGATGTAATGACTGTAGGTCCTTCCTATGACTAGAATCTTGCAGCATAAAATGTCTTTACAGACTACATGTAAGGGGGCTGGGGGCTAGCTGTCGGTAAAACACTTGCTATGCAAGCGTAGGGACCTGTGTTCAGATCCCCACACCTGTGTAAAAAGCTGGGTGCCGTGGGTTTTGCACTTTTAATCCCGATGCTGAAAAGGCAGAAACAGGCAGACTCCTGCCTGGGGCGTGGGGGCGAACCAGCCTTGTGGAAGCATGGAGCCCCAGGTCCCAGTGACAGAACCTGTCTTAAATAGCTCCAGAGAATGACACCAAGGTTGTCTTCCGGCCTCCACACGCGTGTGTAAATGTATATTGGACCCTGCCCCTGCCCCTGTATATGAACACAACAAACACACTTAAACATACACACACACAAAAAAAAAACCCTAAATGTTAAATTCACTCAACACAAAATTCTTAATAGAAACAATGCGTTTGATAGCAAACAGCGCTTTACGGTTCTGGGTGTAGGGAACGCCGCCGCGCTAGGGGAGATAAAGAGTGAGATTCAGGGATGGCTCCCTGGGAGGAAGCCGGGTCTGTGTCTGGAGCCTAGAGAAGAGGGTGAGCTGGTGGCGGGATCCAGGAAGGGAGGGGGGGGGCGGGGGTGGGGGGTGGAGGGAATGGGGGACGGGAGGGGCTCAGCTGGCTGGAAGGAAGAAGAAGAAAGGCCTCCCGGAGGTACCGGCTTTTCATAGGGAGAAAAATAGAGCATTATGGGGGGAAGATATGAAGACTAAAAACTGTGAACAGCGGCTTCCTTTAGAGTAGGGATGGAAGCGACCGTGTGCTGACTGTATCCAAACCTGTTCCAGAGCCTGTAAGAACATTTGACGGACAGACGGATGCAGCCAGCAGAGCGCCCTGCTGCCAGCCTGCCTGTCCTGGTGGCCCGGTCACCTGCAGCTATCAAAAGAAAAGGCTCCTTCTTTGTTGGCGTAAGAAATGTATTTCTTTCATTTATTTAAAATAGACTTTCTCTTTTGAGATTATAATAGCATGACATCATTTTTCCCCTGTCCTTTCTCCAAACTCTCCAGGTACCTACCCCCAGCTCTCTGTCAAATTCATGGCCTCTTTTCTTTAATTGTTGTTGTTGAATGTATGTGTGTTCCTAAATACATAAACGTAACCTGCTCAGTCTGTGTAATGTTACTTGTGTGTATGCTTACAGGGCTGACCATTTGGTATTGGACAACTGCTGTGCTCTTCCCTTAGGGGACGGAAATTGATTCCCTGTAAAGTAAAACAAGTGAAACTCAAATACTTATGGTTTTGAAGCTGCTGTGTGTAAGAACTGGGACCACGTACAAGAGCAGACAGCTGTGCATGAAGTTACAGCTGTGGCTGGGACTGTAGCTCACTTGACAGGATGCTTGCCCTGCATGCAGGAAGCCCTAGGTTCGATTCCTAGTACCACACAAACCAGGCATGGTGGCACACATCTGTGATCTCTGTGCCATAGAGGGAGTTTGGAGCTAGCCTGGGCTACAGTGTGACAAAGAAGGAAAGAAAGGAATTTTAATCGTAGATCTGGGAGCTGGCAGCAACTCCTTTATCCTCACTATTCGACAGGCACTCAATCTTCATATTGTAAAAAGCACATTTAATACAGACACATGTGTCTTTGTGTGTCTACGTGTGCAATCATGTGGGCCTGTGCACACGTATCACATGTCATGTGTGCAGTACTACAGATCTGGGATGCAGCAGTCATTCTGACCAACTGGCTTCTGGGGTGACGTAAGTGTAGGAGATAGCAGTCATGTGAACCGAATGAGTAAGGGGAGCCCTGTTGCTCAAGCACTGGAGACCATCCAGAGTTCCCTTCGCGCCATGAAGGACTGTGCTTTGGGGAGACACTGCCATTCTTGGTGATATATTCTCAAGTGTTAGGCCTAGCAATTTATCCAGGAATACTTTGTATGTGTCAGTGCCCTCCCCCTGTGTGTGTGTGTGCATGCGTGTGCGTGTACAAGCCCCAGGGATCTCGCTGTCTCCACTTTCCCAGTGCTGGGATCACAAGCATGTACCACACCCAGCTTTCTGACAAGGGTTCTAGGGATCTGAACCCAGGTCCTCATGTTTCCCAGCAAGTACTTCTGGACCAAGCCACCTCTCCAGCCCCCGTGAAGACTTTCTCCAACAATAAAGATCGTCAGGACTTGGTGTGTGACGCTGGCCTGGCTGTTTAAGCATGAATACTGACCACGTGAATTGTAGATTAGATGACCCTAGCTTGAAAAATAGTCTACCTTTAACTACTCCCCATGCACACACTCATTTGCTCTTGGGGTCTATCATACATTTAGGCCACTTTACCCACCATGCAAGCCACCTGAATGGCTCGCACTCAGTCAGCGGGAGAAGAGCCTGTTAGAGTTTTAAAGCTAGGCTTTCCTTTGTTTTCTCCAGGATCCTTATGTCCGGGATTTTAGAGTAAGACAAAAAAATTAGTTAACTCAGGTCTTCCGGTGAAAGTTCCCTCTGTTCAGAGAGATCCTTCGAGTTTAGAGTGGAAATGGTTTTCTTTCCTGCTAAGATTCAGAAAAGGAGATTGGTTCAAGAACAACTAGATAGATGTGTGTACAGTGAAAGCACTTTAAATCAAAGATATTCTAATCACAAAAGAGAGAATTGTCTAGATAACAAAAACGCAGGTGCCTGTTGACCAACAGGGAGAATGCACACGTGTGTGTGTGTGTGTGTGTGTGTGTGTGTGTGTGTGTGTGCATGTTCACACGTGTGTAGCAGCTAGAGGTCAACCTTGGATATTGCTCCTCACTCTCCCTGTTTTTTGAGACAGGGTCTCTCCTTGGCCTGGAGCTCACCAGGAGGGTAGGCTGGTTGTCCAGGGAGCCCCGGAGATCTTCCCATCTCTGCCTGCCCAGTACTGAGAATACAAGAACACACTACTGTATTTGTTTCTTTTCGGTTTCTGTGATAAAACACTATGATCAAATCGACTTATAAAAGCAAGCATTTAATTGGGTATGTGGTTTCAGAGGCCTAGAGTTCATGGTGGTGGAACAAAGGTCTGGTGGCACAAACAAGTGAGAACTCACATCTTGATGTACAAGCAGGAGGCAGAGGGGCATATTGGGGATGGTTAACAGTCTTTTGAAACCTCAAAGCTCACCCTCAGTGACACACCTCCTCCAACAAGGCCACACCTCCTAATCCTTCCTGAACAGTTCCACCATCTGGGACCAGGTATTCAAACATGAGCCTATCGGAGGCATTCTCATTCAGACCCCCACAGCCCAAGCCCAACTTTTTTATGGGCTTCTAGGGATTGACCTCAGGTCCTCATACTTGTGTGGCAAGCAGTCTACAAGCAGAGCAAGCCATCTCTTCAGCCCATGGCCATTTCTTTCTTCCAAAGACTGACTCTGAGATGTAAACTAACCACTGTCCCAGAGACCCAGGTAGAAGCTGACATAAAGACACACTTCTCCAAGGTCAAGTCATCCTTATTGGTGTAAGAAGCTGTTATTGTCCATTTCTGTATGAGAAAACCACACAACTCAGCGTGCTAGTCATTTTTGCCTTCTCTCTATGCTGGCATCTCTTCCTGCAGAACTGTGTATTAAAAACTGCTTTGTTTTCTTCAGTCTCTTAAATGTGCTGTTATCTTTGCCAACATGGGGACACGTTAGTAGAATACTGCTACGTCTTTAACTCTACCTTGAGTCTGTGACACATAACAGACTCCTTGTTATGAGGAAGGGTAATTTTTCTCTTCTTGGAAGCTCTTCATGAAGACAGAATGTCACAGTCTGACTTTGGCCATCTCCACCTATAAGTGAGCCACGAGGCCCCACACCTGCACTAGTCACTTTTCTCACTGGTGTTGGTCACTTTGGCTCATGCTTTGAGGATGCAGACCGTAATGGTGGCGAGGGCATGATGGCAGAAGCTGGAGGCGGCTGCTCACATGGCATCCACAGTCAGGAAGCAGGGACAGATGGATGCTGGGGCTCAGCTCACTTTCTCCTTTATGCTCAGCCCAGGACCCCAGCCCATGGGATGGTGCTGCCCATGTTGGGGGTGTGGCTTCCTACCTCAATGGTCCAAATCTAGAAATTCCCTCACAGACACCCCCAGAGTTGTTTCTACGGTGATTCTAAGTCTTATTGGGTTGACCATCAAGATGAACCATCCCAAGTTATTTACAACTCACTAGCTGCTTGGTCATCAGTGGTTGCATGGTGCAAGGCAGATGGAATGATGGGAGAACATGGCTCTGGGATTCAGCTGGCTGTGTGGTACCAGAAAGACTCTTGTTTTATTTTTGAGACAGTCTTATGTAGCCCAGGCTGGCCTTCAGTTTACTATATAGCTGAGGATGACCCTAAACTTACATCTTCCTGCCTCTGTGCACTGGGTGCTGGGATCCCAGGGGTATTGTCATCATACCCAGCCAGAGAGACAGTGTGCAAAAACTACAGCAGAAGATGAGTTAATACAGATCCAAGAGAAGGAACGGTACAAAATCTCTGTATCTAATACAAGCACGCTATTTATTTTGGTATATAGGAAGACTAAGACTCCATTGTAACTACAATACTCTCAGAGATATCAAGTGATTATCAAATTGTGTGTATGGGCATTGTATGTATGTGTTCGTGTGTGTGTGTGTGTGTGTGTGTGTGTGTGTGTGTGTGTGTGTGTGTGTACATACATGTGGAAGGAGCCCCGAGGTCTACATTGAGTGTCCTCGTCTATTGCTCTCCACCGACTTTGCTGAGAGTCTCTTCCTGAACCTGGAGCTCACTGGTTTGGCTAACTGGCTGGCCAATATGCTCCAGGGACCTTCCCATCTTCACTGGCCTAGTGCCAGGGCCACAGGTGCACATCTGGGTTTTATGTGGGTGCTGGGATCCGAACTCGGGTCCTCAAGCTTGTGCAGCAAGCACCTGCTCTCTGAGCCACTCCCCAGCCCCATGGTTACCACACTCAACAAGCCAGCACAGATGAATTTATCTAGCTGCAAATTACAAAGTGACCCTACGGAGGGACAGAGAACTGCGGGTCCTTTGCACCCAGTGACACTGTTTGATTTAGAGATGTTGGATGGACACTGGAATGCAACTTTCTTATTTACAGGGACTGTCAGGGTGCATTTTAGCAGATCTTCAGCCACCAGAGTTGTTTATGGCTAGCTGGCAAGTGTCCTCATGGCATTTTATCTCAGTTAAGGAAAACTTAACAACGGTCAGATCAGCCACCAAAAAATGCAGATGATGAATGTGAACAAGTCCACCCTGGGACCTAGAGGAAGATGGATGGAGATACGGTCCAGATTTCATAGAAGCTTTGGTCAGATCACAGTTGTTCCTCCCCAGAAGTACCCCACAGTATATAAGTAACCCACAGTGAGAAGGCACCCCACAGTTAGAAAGTACCCCACAGTATATAAGTACCCCACAGTAAGAAAGCACCCCATAGTACGAAAGTACCCTACAGTAATAAGTACCCCACAGTGAGAAAGCCACATGAGTGACTTCAGCACAAGACCTCAAATTCTGACAATTTTGTCCAAATTCTATTATGTGAAAAGGGAAAAAGGCTCCTTTGAGTCCACGTGCCCTGGTTGGCGCTGGCTGTCATCTTGACCCAGCCTAGAGCCATCAGAGAGAATCCTCGCTGCAGTAACTGGTGGATCAGGTTAGCCTGCCGGCATATCTGTGTGGGGGTTGGGGTGGTGAAGGGCTGGGGTGTTTTGATTGCTAATAGATACAGGAGGCCCAGCCCACTGTAGGTGGCACCATCCCTAGGAAGGTGGTCCTGAATCATATAAGCCAGCCTCCAGGCCATCCCAGTACCCAGCATCCTCCAGGGTTCCTGCTGTACTTGTCTGTGAGGTGAGCTCCTTATTTGGAGGTAACGCTGCATGGAAGAGCAAACAGCCCTGCCTTCAAGTTCATGACTCCCTGGACTCCCAAGCCAATGGAATTCTTTCCCCCTCTAAGGTGCTTCTGGCCAGAGTATCTGTCACAGAAAGGATGAAACCAGAACCCTGTCCTTTGGTGGGTTTCCGTCTTTCCATCGCGTTTCCATTTCATATCGGCCAGCGGTCCTTCTTTGGAAGAAGAAATGCTGTCTTACTGGGCCATTTTAAGAGAGCACACACAGCGCTGGGGAGGTGGCCCAGTCGGTAAAGTGCTTGCCCGCCAAGCACGAGGACCTGGCTTTGAGCCCCATAATCCACATCAAAAAGAGAAGGACGCTGGTTCTGTGAGAGCCTAGCTTGGGACGCCTCACACTTGCCCTTCCTCTTCAGTCTCTGTGCATGATGCCCGGGGGTTTGCAGGGGAGCAGGGCGCACAGATGTATAAGGGACACAGTGACGGTCAATGCTGATGGCCATTGTGGCAGGATCTAGAATCCTAAGTAGAAGTCAAGCCTTTGGGTGTGTCTGTGAGTTTCTAGACCGGGTTAACTGGGAGGGAAGACCTGAATGTGGAGGGCACTGTCCCATGGGCTGCGGGTCCGGGACTCAATAAAAAGGAGAGGAAGCTGAGACCAGTGTGCGTCCATCTCCTTCTGTTTCCTGACTGTGGTCACATGACACCAGCTGCCTCACTCTCCTGCCTAGGTGCCTTCCCGCTGTGATGGACTGTGCCCTCCAACTGTGGTCCCTTACTACCACAGCAGTGATGTCACTGATAAGCCCCACCCCCCAGTCTTGTCTCTTTTACCTCCTTTAGGTTCTGCCTGGAAGCTGAGGCGG
This sequence comes from Peromyscus leucopus, assembly GCF_004664715.2. NCBI lineage: Eukaryota > Metazoa > Chordata > Mammalia > Rodentia > Cricetidae > Peromyscus > Peromyscus leucopus. Next base: position 68,710,196 of record NC_051076.1, on the reverse strand, counting down.
TGCTGGCACCATGCTCTTCCCAGCCTCCAGAACGAATAGCTGAAGTACACTCTTCTTCATAACTCACCCAGTCTCAGGTATTTTATTATAGCAACGAAACAACTGACCAAGACAGTACCTAACACATCAGGCATTCAGGAGATGAATGAATGAATGAATGAATGAATGAATGAATGAATGAATGAAATGGAGGCTGGATAAAGAACCCATCCAAATGATACACTGGACCACTAAGGTGGTCTGGGATTCATACGGAACACTTTCGGGAAATGCCTATTCAAACAGATCATTCTCGCAGCACACGGCTTGGGTCAAACGAAGCGAAGAAGGGTCTGAATGGTTAAATGTTGCTAAGGAGACTGTAAAAGGCACAAAGTCTTGGGAAGGTACCGCCTGCTGCCAGGATGTCTGGAGGAGAAAAATAGCGTGTTTATCTTTTAAGAGATTTTAAAAAAATATATTATACCATTATAAACAGTAACTCAATTAAGTAAATTGTTTAGCTGAATTTTTCATTCTGAATACAAATGAGAGGCATTATGTGGAAAATGGCTTGGGGGAGGCCCCGGGGAGGGTGGACGTTTGTTTCGAGGGCCAGTGACTGATGACCACAGCAGAAGGCATGCTGTTCGCACCACTTAGACCATTTTTTCTCCTCAACCCACAAGCCTTGCTTGTGACCCACATGAGAGGTGCTTTACAGACAGAAAGAGGAACACTCTCGAATCAGGGAGTTCTTGTTCCCTGGCATGCTGATTTTGATAAAATGCCTGGCATTGCCCACCTACAGGAAGTAGCTATTTATTTTGCAAGGGCAGCAAGTTCACATTTTAGATGCTTGGGGTCTTTACAGGGACCCCTTGGTCTGAGAAGGAGATGGCGAGGACAGGAAGGGTTGAGAGGGCGAAGGAGGAAGTGCCGGCATGGAGTTCTGTCACAATGGTTTTGGGGAAATGGGAACGAGGAAGGCATGGGGCCGAGAATGTACAACCGTGTGCCGGGAGATGGCTCAGTGGGCTGTGGTTTGGGTGTGAAGCATCCCCTCAGGGTGCGGGTGTTGGAACATTGGCTGATGGTGGGCTCTGGGAAGGCTGCAGAGCCTTTAGGAGGTCGGACCTTGCTGGAGGCCGTAAGTCACAGGGATGGGGTATGCTTCAGGTGTTTAGGCCTCCTCCTACTTCAGTTCTCTCTCCTCTGTACGGACGGATGACAATGTGATCGGCCAGCTTCCTGCTCCTACAGCCAACCCTTCCCTGCCTGACGTTATGTCTTCCCCACTAAGATGGACTCTATCCCTCTCAACGGTAATTCAGAATAACACTTTTCACCTTTAAGTCATTTTTAACAGGGGTATTTACAATGAAAGAGAGCCAGGTGGAGAGATGGAGTTCTCAGGACAGTAGGTATTTCCCAAAAGAATAGAAAGATTTATTTAAATAAAAGTTAAACTTTTATTTTATGGTGGGTGGTGGTGGTGCATGCCTTTAATCCCAGCATTTGAGAGGCAGAGGCAGGCGGATGCCTGAATTTGAGGTCAGCCTGGTCTACAGAGTGAGTTCTAGGACAGCCAGCGCTACACAGAGAAAACCTGTCTTGAAAAAAACCAAACCAATGTTTTTAAATTTTATTATTCGTTGGGAGTGTCACACATGTGTGCTGATAAGATAACTCATAGGAGTGGTTCTCTTCTCTTGACCATATGGGTTCCCGGAATTGAACTCGGGTTGTCTGGCTTGGAAGTAAGTACATCTCCCCACTGAGTCACCTCTCTGGCTGAAAAAAGATCTCAATACTTTTCTTTTAGAGACCAGCTCTCTATGTAACCTGAGCTGAGTGTTTTAAGCTTTGAACAACCAACATGGCCCCACTCTAGTGTATAGCGAGCAGCCGAATGCCATCTCCTTGACATCTCTAGGGCACATGGCACTATGCCAGCCCGTAAGCACTTAGTATTTGCTGAAAGAACGAGATACATGGGGCTGGGGAGACAGGTCGCTTGGTAAAGTGCTTGCCTTGCAAGTCTGAGGACCTGAGTTTGACCCCCAGAACCCACATAAGAGAAAGCCAGGCATGGCGGTGTGTGCACTTGTAATCCCAGTGCTGTGGAGGTGCGGACAGGAAGATCCTTGGGGCTCGCGGGCCAGGCAGTCTAGACTACTTGGCAAATTCCAGGCCAATGAAAGGCCCCGTCTCAAAAGAATAAATAGACATAAACAAAAAGTGAGTGGCACCTGAGGAACATCTGAGATGATCTTCTGGTACTTGCCATAGACACACACAGACACAACACACAGACACAGACACACACACACACAGACACAGCACACAGACACACAGACACACACAGACACACACATACACACACAAACACAGACACATACACAGACACACACATACACACAGAGACACAGACATACACAGACACACACAGACACAGACACATACATACACACACAAACACATACACACACACACACACACACACACACACAAATGAGATACAAACTGAACCACAACTGGAATAATTAGCCATTTCCTCAGCAGGAAGAACAGACTCTGAGATCTGGTCTCGCTTGCTTTCCCTTCTTCTAAAGGAAGACTGGGTGATGGAAAGTCATGTGACCCAAGCTGGTCCAATAGAGTCATGAGTTTTGACCTAATTCTTCAGGTCCCCCCTGCCCCGTCACCTCTATTCCAAGCTAGCATGGGCCACCAGCATGGGCCTGCTGTGAGAGGGTCCTATGAGAAGGACAGCTCAGGTAGCAGAAACGGCATGGCGAGAGCCGGGGTGTTCCAGCTGATTCTGGATCCAGCCATATATGGGGACTTCAAACGACCCAGTCCGTCCCCTTTCTTCTTTACTAGTGTTTTGAACGAGTTTGTTTGAACTGTTTGAACTGTGTTGTTTTGTCTTTTGTTGCTGTAAATGCTGTCTAACTGAGGTGCAAGGATTAACTTCCATCAGAAAAACCACAAGCCTACAATTTCTCATGTGAAGGTGTGTGTGTGTGTGTGTGTGTGTGTGTGTGTGTGTGTGTGTGTGTGTGTGTATGTGTGTGTACAGGTGTGCACCCCACGTGCTTCTGTGTGGAAGCCAGAGAAGCATGCCAGGTGTCTTCTTCTATCACTTGCCACCTTATTCCCTCAGATGGGATCTCTCACTGAGCCTTGAATGTCCTGGTTTGCTTTCTGACTGCTGGGATAAACACCATGACCAAAAGCAGCTTGAGGAGGAAAGGACTGGTTTCATCTAACATCTTACAGTATATTACAAAGGGAAGCCAAGGAAGGAACTTGGAGGTAGGAACTGATGCAGAGGCCGCAGAAGAATGCTGCTTCCTGGCTTGCTCTCCATGGCTTCCTCAGCCTGCTTTCTTAGAGAATCTAGGACCATCTGTCTAGGGTGACACCGCCCACAGTAGACTGGGCCCTCCCACATCAACCATTAACCCAGAAAATGTCCCACAGGATTGCATACAAGCCAATCTGATGGAGGCATTTCCTCAACTGCTGGTCCCACTTCCCAGATGGCTCTAACTTGTATGTATCAAGCTGACAAACAAACAAAACAACAACAACAACAACAAAAAACTCATCAGCACACATTCAAGCTCGTCATTTTTCTGCTAGTCTGGCTAGCCATGAAGACCCTGGGATTCTCCTTGTCTCCACTAACTCTAGTACGTGGGTTACAGGTGCATGCGATCACAGGTATTGGTTAGGGTTTCTATTGCTGTGAAGAGACACCATGACCACAATAACTCTTACAAGAAAGACATTCAGTTGGGGTGGCTGGCTTACAGTTCAGAGCTTCAGTCCATTATCATCATGGTGGGGAACATGGCTGTGTGCAGGCAGACGTGGTGCTGGAGCTGAGAGTCCTACATCTTGTGGGCAACAGGAAGTTGGCTCAGTGGGCCATATCCTGAGCATAGGAAACCTCAAAGCCCACCCCCACAGTGACACACTTCCTCCAAAAAGGCCACACCCACTTCAAGAAAGCCACACCTCCTAATGGTGCCATTCCCTATGAGATTATGGAGGCCAATTACATTCAAACTACCACACCACACCCAGCTTTTTTTTTTATATATATATATACACGTGGGATTTGAACTCAGGACCTCATAACTGTGTGGCAATCACTCTTACTCACTGAACCACCTCCCCAGCCCCACACATGTTTCTTAATTTAAAAAAAATTACATATATGTATGTGTGCATGTCTGTGTGTGCTTGTGCATGGGTGCCTGCGGAGGTGAAGAGAGGGTGTCAGACTCCTGGAGCGGGAATTAAGGTGGTTGTGAGCCACTGGGCATGGGTGCTGGGAACTGAACTCTGATCCTCTGCAGGAGCAGCAAGTGTTCCCAACTCCAGCACTCAGTTTCTTAACCTCCCACCTCCCGTGATGTCTTACTGGTTCACTTCAGGAACTTACCTCTCTCCGAGGAGGACATCCGGTAGATTTATAAATGTGGGGAAGTCCAGGTTATTCAAGACAGGGTAGGCGTGAATGGGAACAAGTAAGGTGTCATCTCCCTGAAATTGGGGAAAGGAGGTTAAATTTAGCATTTAGAAAACTATCATTTTGAAAGATAAACTTTTTTTAACCATTAAAGAATTTCCTTAGGAAACCTCAGTGCTTTAAGTAAAACATTAGAAATACTGGGTTTCTTTTGTGAGTGTCCGTGTGTGGACGTGTGTGTGTGTGTGTGTGTGTGTGTGTGTGTGTGTGTGACGTGTGTGTGTAGGTGCATTTGCACGGGTATGTGCCTGTGTGTGGAAGCCAGAACTTTGGCTATCACTGTGTAGGTGACCTCCACCTTCTGTTATGTAGACAGGTCTCTCACTGGCCGGGAACTTAACCAAACAGTGAGTCCAAGGGTCCTCTCGTCTCTACCCCACCCCAGCAATGAGATGCCAAGTCCACATCGCCATAGCAGCATTTCTAAAAGTGTGTTCCGGGGGTCAAACTCAGGTCCCCATGCTTGCATGGCAAGTACTTTACTGACTGAGCATCTCTCAACCCCTAAAATCTGCATTCGTAAACCACAGACAAAGCACAAAAGATGTTTAAGGCTATCTTACGGGACCAATGCTCGCTATTACCCATGGAAGCTAAGGGTGCAATCCCCCCGGGTAAATACAAAGATGCTGCCCTATCTGCTTCCACTGGGAGAAGTCATAAGGGAAGACATTATTTAGGGGACCAAGAGAAGCTCAAGGCAGAGTGGAAAGCCATCAGCAGGAAGAGAGCACAAAGACCAGTTCTAGTTCATTCTAGTTTGGTGGCCTTGAACAAGGCCTTTGATTTCTCCGGGTTTGTTTTGTCCTCAATGAAGTGGATATAATCATTTTTTCCCTTGAAGATGTCTTTAAAAATCAAAGCAGGCTGCGGCCTTAAAATACAAAAAGTACTGTGTCAATATGGACTATCTTTATTTGCCTTATGGAATGTGCCCCTGGGACTCCACACCCCAGCTTTGTGACTCTGTATGAGGTCACATAACTGCATATGGGGCTATAAAATATTTGGTAATAGTAAAAGGTGTCTAAATGCACAAGGACCCCAAATTAACTTGAAAATCAAATGCATGGTGAATGTTTGTTACTGAGATGTTTCTAGTATACTCGCCCGTGGTTCATCACTCGATGTCATTGTAGCCTTGGTTCTGAATATGGGACATGTACACTTGGGTGCTGTGACTCCAAAGGATGACCGTCGAGACTGTCTGAAACACTTGGGCTCAGAGTCAAGACTATTGCATGCTATTAACTGTGGGGTTCTTCTAATTGTACATCTGAAGTAATTCTGTTCTTATAGGAACGTAATGCTTTAATCATGGAAAATGCGGACTTCGTTTTTATTCTGTTGCCCCTGTTCAGTGATGTTGTCTTCTTCTTTTCTCTATTACTCCTTGGCATGTATCAAATTAGTGGATCTTTGGAGTGTATTATGTCAGAATATTCAGTTTTTATGCATTTGCTTGTTTTTTACTTTTATTGTATATGTATGTAGTGTTTGCACACGTGTGTCAGCACGCACACCTGTGAATGCATGAGGCGGCCAGAGGAAGGTGTGGGTGCCCTGCTCTGTCATTCTTTGCCTTACTCCCTTGAGACCAGGTCTCTCCATGAACCTAGAACTAGGTAGTCCAGGCAATCCTCCTGTCTCTTTCCCAGCACAGTGCTGGGGATACAGGTGTGTACATTCATGCCCAGGTTTTTACCTGGGTTCTGGGGATTTGAACTCAGGTCCCCAGACTTGCAAAACAAGTGCTTTACCCACAAAACTGTCTCCCTAGCCTTGACTTTACTTCTTATACAAGGTTTGGCTATATAACCCAGGATGGCCTTGAACTTGAGACCCTTCTGCCACATCCTCTTCAGTGCTGAAACTACAGGCATAGGCCTTTTAAAAACGAAATTCAAAGGGAAACTATCTTTAAGTCAGAGCTTACTATATAAATTGTAAGTAATAAAAAAAATTGAAAGAAAAAAGAAACTCATTTGCTGCCGCTAATTTGTAACCTTTCACTGAATGCAGCTGACTTTGCAGCTTCTGAACTTCCAAGACTAGGGCCTGTGACCAAAAACGAAAGGTGAGTGAGGTGACCACGGGAGTTGCGGACTCAGGCTGGAGGCCGAAGGGTCGGTGAAGAGATCTGGGATAGACTCCCGAGGGCTCAACCTGTGCGGGTACCTCAGGTCACCTCTCCAAGGCCTCCCCGTCTGTGGATGTTGCTGCTGGAGTCTCGGGCCAGTCCCCGGTGTTTACAACTACAGAATGGGGCACCATTTATTTCCTAGCCCTGCACTTAAAGGAGCACATAAAAGTCACTGGACAAAGCTTTCACGGGGCCCCAGCACCACAAGATAAACGGAGGCCTGGCACACACCGCGGAGGTTTGCAGGGCAGTGTCCTGGGAGTCCTCCCAGGTTTGCTGTGCCTTAAGGTCTTCCTGGTTGGGATGCCGGCACAGCTCTGAGCCTACAGCCTCATCTACCACTCAAGAGAGTGCTGAGGGGTCATCCTGGCTCTGTCTTCTTCCTTTCGGGATATGATGTGTTAAGTGTCAGGGGAGACCAGCAGGATGTTTCGGGAGCCTGTCGGGATCACCATGTCCAAATCTCTTTCCAGTTAGGAGGAAGGTGCAGCCGAGGACCATCTAGTTCCCACAGCACTGAAAAACCAAGGTCCTTCTAGCTCTCCTTCATCCTCCTTCAGGATATGAAGTGTACCCCCCCCCGCCCCACCCCATCCCACACACACATCCCAGCCCAAAGGATAGCTTCTTCCAGAAACTCACCTTACAGTGAATGCGGATGCAGTCGTAATAGTAACGCCACTCATCTGGAGAAAATGTAACCGTGACCATGAGCGACAAGCCTGGGATGAGGCGATGCTCCTGGAAGGCAGGGAGTCTGTGTCGGGACAGGCCCCAGACCTGACGGACAGCAGCACTCGGGGTGGGGTGGGATGGAGGATGCACACACTCCTGACCCGGCAGGCCCGAGACAGAAACCACCACCCACCCCACATCCCCCTCAGCAGGGAAGGTGACCCAGGGACAGTACCTTCTTCTCATAGGCGATCCTGAAGTATTTGGTCTGCGGTGGTAAAATATGAAGGTGTGTGTCTTCATCTGAAATATTGGCAATGTACTGGGGGAGATGAAGGTGAGTTAGAATTGGACTTATTTACAGATTCATCTCTTCACTGCTTACACCTCATCTTTATTACAAAGAGGATTCAAGGACACATGTTATTTTCAACTTTTTAGAAGACGTGAAATACGGGGTGGGAGGTGGCTCAGCCAGGGAAGTGCTTGCCTGGCAAGTGCGAGGTACTGAGTTCAGATCCAGCACCCACGTAAAACTCTGGGTACGGCCGCAGCAGCTGGACCTGGGGACCCCAGTGCTGGGGAGGAGGTGGAGAAGCCCTAGGGCTCCTTGACCAGCAAGCCTGGAAGAACGGATTAGCTCCAGGTTCTGTCTCAAAAAATATGGTAGAAAGACACCCATGCCCTCTTCTGGCTTGTGTATACACATGGGTGCATGCAATCACATACACATATGCACACGCACACACGCGCACACACACACAGAAAGAGAAAGCAGAGAGTAGCAATTAGAAAAAATGGCTTTTCCTATCTTCTTAGAACATGTGTGTTATACATGTGCATTTATGTACATATGCTTACATGTAATATAATGTTTAATATGATCAGTAGCACACAACTTTAAAAAGACATATGATGGCTTTTAATTTAAAGTTCTAGATTATCACTTGGTTATCACAAAATGATTTGTTAGGACCGGAGAGATGGCTCAGCAGTTAAGAATACCTTCTGCTCTTACAGAGGATCAGAGTTCAGTTCCCAGCACCCACACCAGGAGGCTCACAATGCCTCTAACTCCAGCTCCAGCAGATCCCACACCCTTTTCTAGACTCCACAGGCACTAGCACTCACATGCACAGACCCCCTCACACACATACAACACACATGTAAATGTAACCTGTACCTGCAGCCCTGGGGATACAAAGCCCTCTTCTGACTTCCTGAGGGAACCCACACACATGTGGCATACATTCACACAGACCATTCTCATATATGAATAAATAGATAACTAAATGATCTTGTTGATTCTTGCCTAACTCTTGCATTCATGGCCAACTATGACTATAATAAATAAACTAACGCTCAGGTAGGATGCACAGTGCCTGTATGTTAAGGTCCCGCATCCCTCATCCTGAGGAGAAGACATTGCTCGTCCTGGCCTTTTTTGAGAATCAAACATCTTGGGAAGGATGGAGTCCTTAAAAGCTGCAACAGGGGGATGAACAGAAAGCCGCAGGGCACTGCTCATTACAGGTTAATGAGTTCTGTCTGGGCCCACAACCACACTGGCTGTTTCCTAGGCAAAGTGATGGCTTATTTATTGATAAGTGTAATTTCTGAGACAAAAATATCAGTACCCTAAAGGAGAAAAAAGAATGTAAGCATTCTTGAGTTTTGAAAAATCAAAACAAAACGAAGATCATTTAAAATTTCCAAGTAGACTGAAGCACTGATATTAATATTCATGCAAACGGAATGCTTCAAGCCTTACATGACTCAGTGTTAATGAACATACACTCGATCATTCCACTTGTGGGCAATTTGCATAGTTTCCTGTGCCAAAACCTAGTAGAAGTCCTTGTCTCATCTATTACAAGAATGAAGACCACCTCAGCAATCTGACTACCCACATTCCAGAAAATGTCTCCCTCACTCTGAGGGGATGCAATTACCATGAACCGTCCTGAGGGACCTCAAAGGTGTCTATGCAGGGTTCAATCTCCTTGGAAAGAAAAGGAGACTCCAGTTGAACAGAAGAGCAAACTACCAGAAACTGGCTGCTACCTGGACCATCTGTAGCCTTGCCCAGAACATGGCCAAGGCCGGAGACTCAGCTTCCACTTCAAGATGAGCTCCAAGTGTGCCCAAGCCTGTGCCCACGTCCCCATCGACACCACCATTCAGAACAGGGGATCTCTTGGTTTGAACGGCAGGGTTTGGGACAGGACAGGTGTTGCATGTTCAGTACATCAAGCCCAGAGTTAATCCTTGAAGGAAATGATATTGCACTTGTTTTGAGTTCAGCTGCTTTTACTCAGCAAGCCACGGCAGTTACAAGCAAGGATATGAAACAGGTTTTAGATGATGTCTGTGTTTCTGAAAAAGAAACCACGCAGCAGGCTGATGATGGCGACCGTAGGTACCCTGCTGCAGAGTCCTGGAATATAAGAATGATTTGGGATCTCTTTTTTGGCATGATAAAAGACTTCTGTTGATTTGGGGCGGGTAGAGAGGAAACCCTAGTAAAACAGAACAGTTAAGCGTTCTCCCCTTGTTTGGCAAGAATCCTTTTGAAATTAGGGCCGCCCATATGTGCATGAGTGTGAGGTCATCTACTGAGGCATAAACAACCTGCAGTTTACACACCTCAGAAGAAAACAGACTCTCCCTCCGCTAGCAGCCGCCAATTGCCAGTAGCTCCCCAGCTAGGGGTGGCGTCTCATCGGTCTTTCCCCGAGCCTTGCCGGCATGTTGACTGGCCTGATCTTGCGAAGGTCTTGTGCAGGCAGCCATGGCTGTGGTGAGCTAAGTGCAAAGCCAAGTCCTGTCAGAATGCTGTACTTCATAGCGTCTTCCCATCGCCTGGCTCTTACGTCCTTTCTGCTCCCTGCTCATTACCGTCCTCTGAGCTCTGCAGGCAGGGAAGCGGGTCCATACAGACGTCTCTTCTGCGGCTGAGCCCACACACTTACTTATTCCCAGCTTCTAACAGTTATGAATGCTTTTGATAAGAATCTTAAGGCAAATGCTTTGGGCTTCTGTTTAGCTTTACTGATGGGGACAGGAAGCTGGCTTTCCCAGCGTCTCCCAGAATGCTAGTAAGATGAAATCATGTTGTATTGTTATCTACTTCCTGTTTGTTTTCATGGCTGGTAGGATCATCAATGTGATGCTTTAGACGTCACTCTGCCCTTACTGTATGAGTCAACTACCAAGCCAACCTTGTCTGAGAGTGACTTCAGAGTCTTCCCTTTGCCAGGGTTAATTGAGTGTCTTCTGTGTGTCGAGCATTGCGCCGCCGGGCGCTGAGGAAGTAGCCATGTAGAAAAAAAAAAAAGGCAGGCATGTGGCTGCCCTCCCAAAGGGTGCAGCAGAGTGGAGACTTCAGATCTCAAAGATTTTATCTTCAATGGTGTGTACATGTATGCCTTTGTGTTTGTGCACACGCATGTTGGTGCCTGTGAAGGCCAGGAGGATGTGTGTGATCCCACGGAGCTAGAGCTACTGGTAGTTGTGAACTGCCCAACCTGGGTGCTGGGAACCAAAGTCAGGACCTCTGCAAGAGCAGTAGGCACACTTAACTGCTAAAGCATCTCTCCAGTCCCCCACCCCTGGCCGCTGTTCATGTTAATATCTGAATCCCACCCCACAGGGTGAAAAAGAACAGCAAAGAGGTGCCATGCCTAAATCGGCCATTCCGGCAGAGAGAATGTGTACACTGGAGTGACCACCGTCTCCTCCCAGACCTAGACACATCTTCTCTGGGCAGGCTTGGCACCTGGCCAGAGCAGGTCAAAGGCAGCCCTGCCTGGGCGTCCTAAGAAAAGGATATCATCTTCCCTAGTACTGGAGGAAGACAGTCCCAACCTCTCACTCAGTATCCCGTGCACTGAACAAGTGGACTAAACCTATGGAATCGGGAGTTTCTCTAGATGCCCCGTCCACAGGGCTGCTGGGAAGCCCAGACCCTGGTCTCAGTGGCACAGGAGGGACTCGGTTTTGGAAAGAGAGCCGAGAGGGGACCCTTGGCAGAGTGGAGTTAGTTTATTCCGGGACACTGATGTCCCTTTCTAACTTCTCTTCAAGGAACTGCCTTTCTGAGTAAGCAATCTCTCTCTGTGTGTCTCTCCCTGTCTCTGTCTCTCTCTGTGTCTCTCTCTGTCTGTCTGTCTGTCTGTCTGTCTGTCTGTGTGTGTATTGTGTGTTCAAGCACTTGTACACATCTGTGCATGTGTGTATGGAGGCCAGAGGTCAACCTTGGGTGTCTTTCTTAATCATTTTCTAGTTAATTTTTAATTTTTTTTATTTATTTGGAGGGTGAGCATGTGTCGTGGCACATGTATGAAGCTCGGACAACTCCCCTCACTCTGCCAAGGAGATCTTGGGGATCGAACTCAGGCTGTCTGGGTTGGCGGCGGCAAGTGCTTAACCGGCTGAGCTATCTTGTTGGCCCCACCTTTAAAATCATTTTTATTGCATTTATTTACTTGTGGGGGGTGGCGTGTGTCATGGCTGCTTATAGAGGTCCGAGGACAAGCTGTAGGAGTTAGTTTTCTCCCTCTCCTGTGTAGGTCCCATGGCTTGAACTCAGGTCGTCAAGCTTGTTGGTAAGTGCCTTCACCCAGAGTCATTTCACTGCCCGCCGCCATCGTTTTTTTGAAACAAGAACCCTCACTTTTACCTGGAGCTGGATTCACCCAGTCTGGTTGGCCAGTGGGCCCCCTTATCCACCCGTCTCCACCTTCCTGGCAAATGGGCATACAAGCCCATGCCACCAAAACCCAGCTTTTTAACAGGGTGCTGGGGATGGAACTCAGGACCTCAGGCTTGTGCAGCGAGCCTCTCTGCAGCTGAGCCATCCCCCTGGCTCCTGCTCTGTATCTGGATTAGCACCACAGATGCTCCCCCGACCCCATGCCCTTAAGAAGTACCTACCAGAACCTGTTCATGTTGTTTCTCTATCTCATAGCCTCCAAAATGGACTATGCCTGGTCTGGCCTGGATGGCCTTGTTGTTGAGAAGCTTGGCATAAACCTCTGTAAGAGAAAGACAAGTCTGTCGTGAGCTATGGAGAATACCGCACTGAAGAAGGTCTTACTGGTGGGGGCTGTCTTTGGTTTAGGGCACTTTAGGCACATGCAATGTGCAGACAGTGGATACAGCCTCCAGTAAGATGGATGGTGAGTCCCAAATAAACAATAAACTGGACCGTCTCCTTTTCTATTAAAAAAAAGATTTATTTTTATTTTATTTGTTTGTGTGCATGTGTGTGTATCTCTCTGTCTCTCTCTCTGTCTCTCTCTCTGTCTCTCTCTCTGTCTCTGTCTCTCTCTTTCTCTCTCTCTCTCTCTCTCTCTCTCTCTCTCTCTCTCTCTCTCTCGTGTGTGTGTGTGTGTGTGTGTGTGTGTGTGTGCCTGTCGAGGCCAGAAGGGGATGCCAGATCCCCCAGAGCTGGACTTCCAGACAGCTGTGAGCTGCCTGATATGAGTGGTGGGAACCGAACTCAGGTCTGCAAGAGCAGCCTGTGCCCTTGAAGGATTGGCCTTCTCATTATCCTCTCCTTTTCACTTTTGTTCAGACACGCTTATGACCTATTACTCATTTACTCCTACCTCTGTCCCGCGTGTCTGTGTGTGTGTACTTGTGGGGGTCAAAGGACATCTTCCGGTGTCAGTCTTCAGTAGGCCAGGCTGGTTGGCCGGCGAGCTGCCTGTCTCTGCCTCCCTAGTGCTGGGATCACAACCTCATATCTGACGTGCCTGTGGAAAGCTCCCTCCTGAGTGAGGACCTACAGACACGTGCTACCGCGTTCCTTCCTGCGGTGCTGGAGTCAGGGCCTCAGGTGTCAGGCAGGGCACTGCCAACGGGGCGCCATCCACTGCAGCCATTTTTTAATGCTGCAGTTTTCTTTGGTTTGGGGTCATAAAGCAGCATGCTGTCTGTGCTCCTGCCCAGAAATGGTCAGGTATACCAATGTGTCCTTGACAGTCTTGAGGTGACAAAGAGTGACGCGGAACCAATGCAGTTCTGAGGTTTAAGGTGGGGCTTGTAGGCTCAGGGTATAAATGCTGGGGGGTGGGGTGGCTAGTTCTAACTGTGAACTTGACATAACCTACCATCACCTAGAAAGAGAGTCTCAATGACTGTCTAGAATCTAGACTGCAGATCAAGTCGGCCTGTGGGCATGTCTTCAGGAGACTGTCTTGATGTGGGAAGACCCAGCCTGAAACTGGAGGCACCATTCCCTGATTTGGAGGTCCTGGACTGTATCAGAGAGCACAAGCATGCGTTTCTCGCTCTCTGCTCTTGACTACGGGTGGGACGTGAGTGGCTGCTTCAAACCCCCGTCTTGATTTCCCTGCTAAGATGGACTGTGACCTGGAACTGTGGACAGAAATAGACCCTTCTCCTCTGAGTTGCCTTTGTCAGGGTGTTTGACCGCAGCATTGGAAATGAAACCAGAATGGGGTTACTAAACGTGAAGATGCAGAGCTGGCCATGGCTGGCCACCAGCTGAATGTCACCTCCTTCCTCACAAGGTGTCCACTTTGAGTAACCCGTGGGACCTCCCCACGTGTCAGCTGCTCCAACAGTGAAACAGAACTAGAATGTTTTCAGGAAGCTGTTGTAGGGCCGCCAGGTGAAACTCATGCAGATCGATGGTGACCCTCTCCCATCAAGCCGCAGGATTCTCCCAGAGTCTTTCCTGGTGGGCGACTTGTGTGGCTTGTCCTGGGGATGAGTCAGACATGACATGTGCACTGCAATGGTGTCAGGTCAGACAGCTCAGGGTAAGGTGGGAAAGAGAGACAGGGAAACCTAGGGAGACGTGAGAAGGGAGGGGGGCCCCCTCGCCCTGGAGTCCAGTTGAAGCAGAGACCCCCTTTACAGGGAAGGGACTGTGGGAAACCCCTTGCACAAACCTAGTGGTTTCTTGTTTTACTTTATCAGATTATAACTCCGTCTAAAGAATCGCCAGAGTCACCCTGAAATCTCATCAAAAGAGAGAGCCAAGGAAAGAAAAGAGGTCTTAGCAACCTTTTGAAATGTAACCTGAGAGCCACCAAAATGGTCTATACACCTAATAAGGCCATTAATTACAGCTGTCCCTCCAGGAGCCTGCACCACACTGGGGTACATGTTACTCCCGGGGACTTTCTCGGAGAAGCTTGCATCAACAGCTTCCCATCTGTCTTTCTGTTTTCTGCTGAGCGCCTCTCTTTCTCTTAACCCTTGTGCCTAAGCCTTTATCAAAATGTATTTAATAAACCCGGCTCTGCTTCCTAAACTGGCTAGTTCTGAATTTTTTTTTTCCATGTCAAAGAAATGAATCCTGGTTTGGCCCAAGTGAGGTCGCTGGAAGATTAGGGGCGCTCCCCAGGCTGCGAAGGGTGACCGTGTAGAGCCCTGTCTCTGTCCCCTCATGCCGAGCAGAACCGTCACTTTATCTGGCATACAGAGAGTCCCTGAGTATTCAAGCCGGATGGAGATGGGTGTAAGGGAAGTCAGTCAAGGGGGAGGAGACTGAGGTGAGGAGTGTGGTGGTCCCAAGAGCTGCTGAGGATGGAGATTGCCTGTGGGGTTATAGGCAAATATTAGACACTGGAGGGTGCTCCCTAAGGTTGCTCCGTGAGGGTGCTCCCTGGGATTTCCAGGTTCTTGCATCCCAGAGCAAGGAATTCAGTTGTGCACCAGGACGTGTGAATGGTGGTAAAACGGAAATGGTTTATTGAGAGAAAAGCACTTTAGGAGACAGAAGCAGGGCTGGAGAAAGGTAGGAGGTTCAGCGGTGAATGGTGTACCCGTATCCTCACATCCCAGTGTGCTGTGCTCTGGGGTCATCTGAGTGGCCTTCACACTCTGCAAATGCTTTACTACACATCTGCCTTGGTGGAGAGTAGTCCAGTCTTTCTCTGACACTGGATTTTTATTCATATGTTAACCGTGTGTGTGTGTGTGTGTGTGTGTGTGTGTGTGTGTGTGTGTGTGTGTGTGTAGAATGTTGGCTGTCAACCACTGTCCACATTGTTTTCTAAGGCAGGGTCTCTTACTGGCCTGGCAATAGCCACTTAGGCTGGGGTGGCCAGCCAGAGAGCCTCATTGATCCCGACTCTCGGGGATCCTCTTCGGTGCAGCTGGGGTAACAAGTGTGCACCACTACTCATGTCCTTAGGCTCCTCAGACAGGCACTGACTCACTGGGCTCTCTCCCCAGCCTCAGGCTCTCATCTTGCCTTGCTTCCCATCCTACTCTCCTTAGACATGTGAGAGAAAGAAGCCATGGAACTTGGGGATTCATTTACACCACAAAACCCTATTCTCTGGAGGCAAAGAGAAATGGCCCAATGGTTACAGCACCTCAGCTCTCCCAGGGGGCCAGAGTGTGGTTCCCAGCATCCACACTGGATGGTTTACAGCTGCCTGTGACTCCAGCTCCAGGGGATCTGATGCTTTCTTACAACCTCCATGGCCACCCACACATATGTGGCTTATACATGCAAACATACACATAAATGAAAATAAAAATATATGTTTTTAAACCTGCCATGTAAACAGTTAGGTCTAAATAGAACTACCGTTCTTAATAATAAAAACTGTTATGAGCCTATAAAATGATACAGCTAATCAGCACCCACAATTCCAGCTTCCTGGGCCCTGGATGCCTTGGAGACGTAATTCGCAGACAAATGGCCGCTGCCACTCACTGGATTCCAGGAGGTGGTTGGGCACTTCCGCTCTTTTCTTGGGCTCCTCCACCAGGCTCTTCAGGAGGATGGAGGACACCTTATCGCAGGGTTCTTCTGCATTTCTTAGTTCCTGCATGGGCGTTTTCACAACTGCCATCTTCTCGTGAAAAATGGAGCTGTCCTTCTAGGGTCAAAGGTCATTTCCTGGGGAGAAAAATGGGAGTGGTAGACTCATCCTGAGAAATCACGCACACATTTCTTCTTGGCTTTTGACGAACGTACCTCTTGTCCCGTGCATGGTGTGCTGGGGCTCCAGACCTCCCTGCTCTCACGCTGCATTCCCACACACGGCTGTCTCATTAATCATTTGACATCACACACCATAACCCAATATGGCAACACACTCCAAACTCTCTCATGGCTCTTCAGAGCTTTTCTGAAGTATGCTTCTGGGATGCTTTGTGTGTGTGTGTGGGGGGGGGGTTGGGGCTTTCAAAGCCTAATAAGTTTGGAAAGTATCTGGTTTCCTTTCTGTTGCTATAACAAGACATCCTGACAAAAAGCAGTGCAGTGGGGGGGTGGGGGGGGGTTATTTGGGTTTACAACTCCAGATCGTCAAGGGGAAGTTGAGGCAGGAACTCGAACAGCTAGTCACTTTAACATCCACCGTCAAAGCCGAGAGACATGAATGCTCCCGTGCCACCTGCTTTCTGGCTTTCTTCACTCTTACACAGTGCACAGCCTAGCCTAGGGCATGGACGGTGCTGCCCACCACAGGCTGAGCCTTCTCGCATCAATTAACAGTCAATCTGCAGATCCCCACAGGCCAACTAATCCCGATTTCCTTGTGAAGACCCCCTTCCCAGAGGATTCTAGACTGTGTCAAGCTGACAGTTAAAAATTCTTCGGTCTGACGTGTCTCCACATCACATTCAGAGATATGTGAACAAGGGCCCCTTCAACTTTTTGACGTGGGCGAGACACAGGCGTTCCTAAGTCAGCTCCCCTGTCTGCTAACAGGTGACAGAGAGGTAATGAAGCCTGCAGGTGGCCAGGTCGCACAGACCTGGGGCATGCCAGGAACTCTGGGGGTCCCTACTGTCCTTGACAGTCACTGGAAATTCCACTTTCCCCATAAACACTGATTCCCAACCCCTTCAGCATTCTTTCTCAATTACTATTTTATCAGTCATTTGGCATTAATAATTTATTTATTGCCTTGAAATAGGACTTTATAAATGCCACATTTTTAAAAACTTTATTATTTTGTGTGTGTGCGCGCGCGCGTGGTGGGGTGCAAAAGTGTACCTGTGGCCGTCAGGGGATAAACCTGGATTGGTTCTCTCCTTCCACTGTTATGTGGGTTCTGGGGATTGAACTCAGGCTTGCAAAGTAAGCACATTTACCTACCGAGCCATCTCCCCGGCCCCAAGCCCCACATTTTCTATATCAGACGTAACTGTAACTCTTAACTAGAGGCCTTTGCGCAAGCCAGGGAGGGGGCTGCTCTGAGAAGCCCCTGAAACTGAAGGTAAAATCAAGAATGAATGTTTATGAGTTTTGCTTTTGTTTTTCTTGGGGAAGACCCCGGAGAACGCAGAAATACAGGGAGGCACACGGTAGCGGCCTAACAATCATTTTCAGAAATAAGTTGTTCTGTCTTCTCCCCTGCACCCCCTCCCAGGAGCAAAGGCGGCTTGCGGCACAGCTTAAACCCTCCTCCTGCACACCTGCCTTCCAGTGCGGTGCCCCACTTCACCCCTCCAGGCCCTGCAGCACTGGGTCCCACACAGTCCCCGCCTGGATTTCAGGTAGGGTCAAGTTGGGCAGGGCCTCCCCCTGGCTAATCCCCTCTTCCTTTAACTCCAACCCATGCTAAGGGTTGGGTAGAACGCAGACTTTCCCACTACCCCCCATCATTTCTTTGGGCCCCCACCCCGACGCCCGGCCCAGTCCCAAGATGAACACCTTTTGGACACCTGCCTGGGGTTCCCCCGTTTAGCAACTCAGCGGTCACCATGAGACACTCAAACCCCAAGTCCCGGGCCTCTTACCCTGCAGATGATAGTTCCGGGGCGGGGCGGGATTCGGGCGGCGTGCAGGAACCTACTCAGAGCGTCGCCATGACAACGTGGACGCATTCCCAGGATATGCTGAGGGACGCGCCCAAACAGTCCGCAAACTGGGGGGAAGTTGGGCGGCTCTGTTTCGAAGCTAGGGCTCTTAGGGCTCTGAGCAGTGTGCAGAGCCTGAGAAAGACTAGAGAGAGCCTCTTAACTACGTGGAAAAACAGTGGATTCCCCAGAGGAGCTGAGAAAGTTTGGCGACACCATGGACTGGGGAGTCTGACGGAGCAGATGGGGGCCGGGCCTCCCAGCACAGTGGGCGGGGCCTCCTACAGTACATTCTGCGCCCCACCCCACCCTCGGTTTCACGCTTTGGTTTATGGTAAAGTTTATACACTAGCAAAGGTAGGGAGAACTAAAAAGAAGTTCTGCCTCCCCAGCTGCAACCATGCAATCTCAGCCAATCAAATTTCGTCTGTACTTTCTATTACTTTGAAGACATTCCCACTTGCCACTTTGTATCCATATTTTTTTTAAATAGTGTATCTTTTATTTGTTCTTTGACAATTTTATACATGCAAACAGTGTATCTTGACGATACGCACCCCCAGGCCTGACCAAGAGCCTTCCACACATCCCCTCCCCCTCCACTTTCTCTTTTGTGAATAACCCACTGATTCCAACTAGTGCTGCAGGGGAATGTTGACTGATCTTGTTGACTTGACCTTGTGCAGGTATGGTGCGGATAACCACAGCTGCAGGGAGTTCATGGGCGCGATGGCCGTGTCGCCCCAGAGGCCAGCATTTCACAGCCTTCCTCCCGTCCTCTGGCTCTTACAGTCTTTCTACTCTCCTTTGATTTTCCTTGAGCATTGGATCAGAAGCGGGGTTGATACAGATGTTCTATGTTCTATGTAGGCTGAGCACTCAATAGACACATAACACTGCGATCAGTTGTGAATCTCTGCAGTGGGCTTCTCTGGCCACGGTGGAGGACTGTGCTAATCTATGGGTATAGGCATAAATATTTAGAAGGCCGACTGGCAACATCTGGTTTAGCGAAACCACAGTAGTAGGTTCTTTCCCAGAGCATGAACCTCACCAGTTTTTGACTAGGTTTGAAGTACCAGGCCTGGATCCCTACTTGGGGAGAAGACTTCAAATCTAATCCCAAAGCATTGGAAGTTTATAAAGTCCACTCAGGATTCCCTCTTTCCACATGCTCTTCTGGTCTCTCTCCCTTCCTGTATGACTTGGCACTTGATGTTATTTACAGCCGTATGTGATAAGACTCCAGAAGACTCAGACTTCCTACACATTGTCGACTTCCTACATCTGCTGTGCTGGATGCAGCCCTTCCCCCACCTGCAAAGGTTCATTGATTTTTTTTTTTTGTCCACTTTTCCCCTTCTCCTTACCATCAATACTACCTATTAAAAACCTCATCTTGGGACTGGAAGGATTGCTCAGTGGTTAGATGTGCTCGCTTCCAAGTGAGAGGACCTGAGTTTGATCCTTAGACCCATATGATGGAAGGAGAGAAGCGACTCCTGCAGGTTGTCGTCCTCTGACCTCCACGTGTGTTTTATGGCATGAGTGCATGTGTGAGCACGTGCGAGCACACACACACACACAATTAAAATAGTGTCTGTCAACACTGGCATTAGGGAAGATTCACTTTCAACCCTCCTCATAACTTTCCCAGCCACAGAGACTCTTTTTTCTTCTTCGGGTTTTCATAGACCTTTTTCCCACACCTTTTTTGAGTCCAGGTCTCATCTAACCTAAAATGGCCTAGAATTCTTCATATATTGTAGTAGACTATTTTAAGGTGTGTTCCTTTTGTTTGTGTTGCATTTGTGTAATTCTGTGAAGCTGTGTTCCTGTGCCTGTCCAAAACACCTGATGGTCTAATAAAGAACTGGCCAATAGCGAGGCAGGAGAAGGGATAGGCAGGGCTGGCAGGCAGAGAGAATATAGAGAAGGAGAAATCTGGGAAGAGGGATTGGAGCTCTAAGATCTAGGAGCCAGAGAAGGAGGAGGACATTAGGGGCCAGCCACCCAGCTACACACACAGTAAGCCACAGAGTAAGAGTAAGATACAGAAGGAAGAGAACAGGAAAAGTCCAGAGGCAAAAGGTAGATGGGATAATTTAAGTTGAGGAAAGTTCGCCAGAAACTAAGCCAAGCTAAGGCCAGGCATTCATAATTAAGAATAAACCTCTGGGCTGGAGAGATGGCTCAGTGGTTAAGAGCACTGGCTGTTCTTCCAGAGGCCCTGAGTTCAATTCCCAGCACCCACATGGTGGCTCACAATCATCCATAATGAAATCTGGTGCCCTCTTCTGGCCTGCAAGCATGCATGTAGGCAGAACACTGTATACATAATAAATAAATAAATCTTAAAAAAAAAAAAAAGAAAGAAAGAAAGAATAAGCCTCTGTGTGTGATTTATTTGGGAGCTGGGTGGCACCCCTCCCCCCAAAAAGAGTAAAATACCAAATAATATATGATGACTTTGAGTTCTTGATCCTCCCATCTCTACCTCTCACGTGTTGGGATTGCAGGCCTGTACCACCACACCCAACTGTGTTCCAGCATCTTTATCTCTTTACAAGTTATACCCATCATGACTTGTGTGTGTGCCTTGATTTTGGTCGTGAGATCGAGTCTCATGCATCTTGGGCTGGCTTCAAACTTGCTGTGTAGCCAAAGATGGCCTTGAATGTCTGATTCTCCTGCCTCTCCCTCCTCAGTGCTAGAACTTCAGGTGTGTGGCACGCTGTGGGGGGGGGGGGATAGGGAAGAGGCTGGAGGGCTTAGTTCAAGAGCATAGCCCGCCACGGGGGATGACATGCGACAGCAGTGTGAGGCGGCTGGTCACATTCTATCCTCAGTCAGGAAGCAGAGAGAGATAGACGCTGGTGCTGGGTTCACTTTCTCCTTTCTTTTCAGTCCAGGACCCCAGGCCGTGGGATGGTGCTGCCCACATTCCGGGTGGGTTTTTCACCTCAGTTTAGCCAGCCTGGAAACTCCCTTGCAGACCAGTCTAGAGATTTGCCTCCTGGGTGGCCCTAGGTCCTGTGGGATTAACCGTCCCTCTGAGCCATTGCCATATCTTTCTCTTTCTGGGTGATGGAGTGTCTGAAGGTATTTTCCGGAGCTGCAGCGGCCATCAGGAGCATCGGAGTGACAGGGATGCCGAGGGCAGGGGACCAGAGAGAAGACCTGAATTCACCTTCTCACTTCTGCTTGTTAAGCCCCTACATCCCACGATCTTATTCTTACTGCTTCCAACATCTGACACAATGATCTCTTTTGTGTGTGTACATGCACATGCTTTCATGTGTGTACAGGTACATGCGCGTGAACACGTGACAGCCAGAACACAACTTCCGGTGTCGTCCCTCAATTATCACCCACCTTGTGTTTTGAGACAGAGTCTCTCACTGGCCTGGAACTAAACCACTTCATCTAGGCTGGCTAGCTGGGATCAGTAAGTCCCAGGGATCGTCCTGTCTCCATTTTCCAGCACTGGAGCTGCAGGCTGGTGAAACCATGCCTGGCTTTCTTTATGTGGGCTCTGGAGATGAAAACCCAGGTCCTGATGCTCGCAAGGCGAACACTTTACCCTCTGAGCTATCCCCAGCCCCACTGCCAGCCTGATTTCTCAACCCTCGACGTTCATTCAGCATAAGCCGTGGCACTGGAGCTTCTTAAGACTGTAGGATCTCAGGCTAGCTGAGACCTCCTGAATCAGAAGCTGCAGTTTAATAAAATTCCACCAGGATATTTGTAAGCTCATTAACGTTCGAGAATTCTGGATCCCATGGATGCCCTACAATTATGGCTGGTCTAGATGGTCAATTGCTTCCTCTATTCATGTGCATGCCGCAGTTGGCATTCACAATGACCAGACAGAGAGGTGCCCCAGGCCCCAGGGGAAAAAGAGGCGATGAGCAAGACAACAGGCATAGAAGCTTGTCACAAGTTTCCAAGAACAGGAAGGGCCATTGATTTCCTTGTTTAACTCTCTCTGGTGCCTTCACATTGTATGGGGCATAAAGTTCAAAATGCTTAACACGCTCTCAGGGATAGGCAGGGCTCAGCTGCCACCCTGCTCCTACCTTCTCTTTTTGCCCGCCTCCCCCACTGTCCTTTGCCTGCAGTGTGGTGGTTTAGACCGGTTACTGATCCGCTCTACCCCCATGGAGAGCTGTGGTGCCTGTCCTTTCCTCACGGATCTTAATGAATCTGTGACTGTTTTCACTACCCAGTTGAGCCCTACCTGACTCTAAGATCCTCAAGTTTGGGAGATAGAATAGCATGGTGGTTGTTTTATAGTGCAATATCAAATAGTCAGGAATATGACTGACTACGAAGCCTGTTTCATTTATACAGTCCAGGACTGACCAGGGAATGGTGCCACCCATAGTGGGCTAGTCTCACCTCAGTTAATCTGATCAAGATTATTTCTTTAGTCATTCCAAGAGACTAACCTAACCTGGATTATCTTTTATAGGTATGCCTGAGGCTTGTCTCCAAGGCGATTCTAGATCCTGTCAAGTTGACAATTAATATTAATCACCACACTTGATATTTGAATATGCTATTAATGATTTTTGTCTTGAAGATTTAAAAAAATATATTATTTATTTATTTATTTATTTATTTATTTATTTATTTATTTATTTATTTATTTTGAGACAGGGTTTCTCTGTGTAACAGCCCTGGCTGTCCTGGAACTCACTCTGTAGACTAGGCTGGCCTTGAACTCAAAGAGATCCACGTTACATAAAGGGATTAATTAAGGTGTGTACCATCACTGTCCCACTGTCTTGAAGATTTTTTTAATGTACTGTATTTATCTAATGATCCTTTCAAACTCCTATAATCCTATATGATCTTTCTCTCATTCTTGCTCCCATGGTTTCTCTGAAACAATGATTTAAATAAGAAACAACAGGGGACTGGAGAGACGCTGCTCATGCAGAGGACCTGGGTTCAATTCCCAGCACTCATATGGTGGTTCACAACCATCTGTAACTTCAGTTCCCAGGGATCTGAAGGCATTTGACTTCTACCGGCTCTAGGCATGCATGTGATACATATACATACACTAAAGCAAAACAGTCATTTACATGAAATAAAATAAATAGATCTTTCAAAAGTTGTTATATATATATATGTGTGTGTGTGTGTATATGTATGTATGTATGTATGTATGTATGTATGTATGTATAGTAAGGCACAGCAGAGAAAGCTTGTCTCTCCTCCCCGATGGCTAGAGCTTCAATTTGAAGCCAGGAATCTTGGAGGCAGACCTTCGAAGGTATCATCTGATGGTGGACACCAATGCTGTCAGCTGGGACTCTAAAGGAAGCTCTCAACCAACTACTAGTTTTTCTTTTTTAACTTTCTTTTTATTCATTCTTTGTGTCTTTCACATCATGCCTCCCAATCCCACCCATCTCCTGTCCCCTCACATCCACCATGCCCCTGCAACCTCCCCAAATAAAACAAAATAACACTTAAGAGATAAAAAGAAAAAAAGGAAGGAAGTGAAAATCTCGTCGTGGAAGCTGCAGTGTGACACAGTGAGTCACACTGTAAACCCCTTTATCCACACATCTTTACATGCAGGCGTTCATCGCAAAGAATCACTGGTCTGGTTCGAGGCCCTTGGTCTCTGCTACACCATCAATGCTAGGCCCTCCCTGGGACTCTTCCTGGACATCTTGTTTTAGCCAACTATTTACACGCACTAAATTCTGTTCTTTCTTAAAACACAAACAAAACAAAAACCAAAAACCAACCAACCAAAACAAAACAGTTACTAACTTTATTCTTTGACAATCCCCATACATGTATACAGTACATTCTTTTCTTTTTATATTTTGTTTGTTTTGTGGGTATGTGTCATGGCACACATGTGTAAAGTAGCGGTACCAGCGAGGTCAGTTCTCTCCTTCTACCTACTGGAACCTGGGGGGTTCACTCAGGTGGTCAGGCTGGAGGTGAGCACCTTTACTTGCTAAGGTAGTTCACTGGATATATTCACTGTGTATTTTACATATTCATGTATAATGTGTTCTCTCTCTGAACCCCACCCTGGGTGCCTTTTAGTCACCCTCCCTACAAGTCCTTTTCTCTCACCCAAGTCTTTTTTTTTCATTACCAGCTGAGAGTGACCAGGGCCATCTGAGTGTGACCAGGGCCATCTGAGTGTGACCAGGGCCATCTGAGTGTGACCAGGGCCATCTGAGTGTGACAGGGCCATCTGAGTGGGACCAGGGCCAGCTGAGTGTGACCAGGGCTTTGGAGCTGTCTGCTGGAACTTCGTGGGTACAGCAGCAGACACAAGGCTGAAGACAATGTCTGTCCCTTTACCACATGGTGATGTCAAAAGACAGGTGTTTACCATCCCCCATACACACACACACACACACACACACACACCACACACACTGCATAAATAAAGAAACCGAAGTTTCCAGGGTACAAGTAATTTGCCCAAGGTTCTAGTAGTAGTTGATGAATAAGTCAGGTTTGAATCCAGGTTTGGCTGTTACCAAAATTCTTTTTAAATTCTTATAACATTTATTTATTTATTTATTTATTTATTTATTATTTATTTATTTATTTATTTATCTATCTATCTATCTATCTATTATTTATTTATTTATTTATTTATTTATTTATACATTTGTTTATCTTGTGTGTGTGTGTGTGTGTGCGCGCGCGCCGCGCGCGGCGCATCGTGTGCCACAGCACATTCATGGAAGTCAGGGGACAAGTTACGAAATTAAGTTTTTGGGCTGGAGAGATGGCTCAGTGCTTAAGAGCACTGACTGCTCTTCCAGAGGTCCTGAGTTCAATTCCCAGCAACCACATTGGTGGCTCACAACCACTTGCAATTAGATCTGGTGCCCTCTTCTGGCCTGCAAGGACATATGCAGGCAGAACACTGTATACATAATAAATAAATAAACCTTAAAAAAAAAAAAAAAAAAAGAAGGTAAGTTTTCTCCTTCCACCAGGTGGGTCCCCGGGATTGAACTCAGATCATCAGAGTTGGGGGCAAGCACCTTTACTTGCTGAGCCCTCTCAGCCCCCACAAGTATTCTGCTTTTCTTACCAGAGGCCATGTGGGTTTCTGGGAAGGTTGGGTGCTCCTGACCTTCCCGGGAAGGGGAGGTGGTGAACACTCCTCTGACGCTCTCCCAGAGGTGGCTTTGTTTGCTCTTTCATTGGCTCTGCTTAAACGCTCATATTTCATATAAAAATTCAAAAGAATGCTGACAAGTGGTGGAGGAAAATAAAAAAGTAAAGAAGAAACTGCTTCCCCTGGAAAGGCAGTTTATATTTCTAGAGAGTAAACACAGTGGCCGGCCCATAAAAGCCTCATTAAAATGTGAATGTTAAACCTTTGTAGTTCGGCGCTCAATAGGAAAGCACTCTCGCCCATTAGTTACGGCTCATCAATAAAACATCAGTTCTGCTCTCAGTAAAGCTGCCATTCAGGCCCTGGTCTCTCCAGGTAGCTGACTCCATGCCTCCGATGGCTCTCTTCGAACTTGCACAGTCATTTGGTGGAGACCTTGGACTCAGACACCTGGAGCAGCCGATTTCTTCCTCTTTTCTCTGTTATCTCTTCCCAGAACCTCCAAACCATTGAATCTCAAATATTACTTCCTCAGGGAAGCCTTGTATCAGTCAGGGTTCTCCAGAGGAACAGACTTTATAGAATGAATCTATCATCTATCTATCTATCTATCTATCTATCTATCTATCTATCATCTATCAATCTTTCTATCTACCTATCATCTATCTATCTATCTATCTATCTATCTATCTATCTATCTATCTATCTAGGAGATTTATTAGAAAGGCTTACAGGCTGTGCTCCAGCTAGTCCAACAATGGCTGTCTGCCAATAGAAGGTCCAAGAATCCAGTAGCTGTTAAGTTCCCAAGGCTGGATGTCTCAACTGGTCTTCAGTGACACTGGAATCCTGAAGAAGGTTCCAATACCAGTGAAGGAATGAACTTCTCAGTGAGAGCAAGAGCAAGCTGGCAAAGAGAGGAAGCTTCCTTTTTCCTTGTCCTTTGTATAGGCCGCCAGCCATTAAGTGTGGTCTAGACTAAAGGCGGATCTTCCCACCTCAAGATCAGGATTAAAAGTGGGTTTTCCCACTTCAAATGATTTAATTAGGAAAAAAATAAAAACATGTGGGTGACAGTCGTGTAGCTTGATCTGTTTGTGGGGCCCCTAGCAGTGGGACCAGGATCTGTCCCTGGTGCATGAGCTGGCTTTTTGGAACTTATTCCCTATGGTGGGATGCTTCACTCAGCCTTGATGCAGCGGGGAGGAGCTTGATCGGGCCTCAACTCGATATGCCATGCTTTTCTGACTCCCATGGGAGACCTGCCCCTTTCTGAGGAGTAGATGGGGATGGGTGGGTAGAAAAGAGGTGGGGAGGGAACGGGAGGAGAGGAGGGAGGGGAAACTGTGATTGGTATGTAAAATAAATTTTAAGAATTAATAAAAAAAAGAAAGAAAGAAAGAAAAAGAAGACCCTCACAGATGTACCCAGCTGCTTGGGTTTTAGTTAATTCAAGTGGTCAAGTCAATAACCAAGAACAGCAAGTTGGGATTTCAGTGATGGCTGAACCCAGATGACACACGCTGGGTCATTCCTCTCTCCATCACCGGTTCTTTCCATTCTGCCTGGTTTCATTCTCCACGAGGATGTCCCCAGGCTCTGGGGAAGACTGACATCTTGCTATTAGTTTGCTCATGATGCCCACATAGGTATTGGTTCCACTTCTCTTGCTTGGAATGAGCCCCATGCCTGTCTCAGAACCAATCACTGGTTACTGGATTGAGGGGTGCTGATGCGGCTTCCATGCTGGGTCATGTGATAACTCTTGGGCTGTCCTTCCTGAAAGCCCCAACAGGGTCCATGGTCTGAGAGCGGACAAGAGAAGTCTGTGTAATTAAAAAGAAGAATGGGGGCTGGCAGGAAAAACTATGCATGGCTGCAGGCTTGGCCCTTATAAAATATGGAGAGTCCAGTGTGCTTGGCCTATAAGCCTGGTGACTGGGAGGGCTTAGCTGATGTACAAATCTACCAGGCTCAGTTGTCTGATACCTTCCTATATGCTGTGTGTGTGTATGTGTGTGTGTGTACTGTATAGGCATGTGAACACATGTGTGATGTATGTGAAGGCCAGAAGTCAGTCTCAGGAGTCATTCTTCACGCACCATGTACCTTGATTGATCGACTGATTTTTGAAACAGGGTCTCTTAGCGAGACCCAAGGCTCACAGATAAAGCTAGATTGGCTGACCAGCAAACCCCCCCCCATCTGCCCCTCTCCACCCCCCTGAATTAGGATCACAGATATACAACACTAAGCCTGTTTTTTTCATGTGGGTGCTGGGGATCAAACTCAGGTCTTTATGCTTGTCTTATAATCACTTTACCCAGGGAACCATGTTCACAGCTTCACTATATATTTGTGTAGCATTTACCGCAGGCTGAAAAAAAATTTTCCACTGCATTCTCCAGTTGCTTATGTCTGCCAACCAACAGGCTAGCTCACTTTGTGGTGATACAGGACTCTTCAATGGCAGCCTCGGTCATCCCTTTTAGCCTTCTAGAGTGGGTGCAGGCAGAGCACCTTAGTCTCCCCACATGGGACTGAGGTTGGCAAAGGTCTTTCCCCAGGCTTCCAGCACCCCTGTGTAGCACCTGGAGCAGGGCAGGTGCTCAGCAAATGCTTGTCAAATAATGTTAATTCTCTACCATGCTTTTTTGTTGCTATGGGGTGTTTTTGGTTTTGTTCTTTTTGAAGGGACCACCACCCAGCTCCCAAATAAATCACACACAGAGGCTTATTCTTAATTATGAATGCCTGGCCTTAGCTTGACTTAGTTTCTTGCCAGCTGTCCTTAATTTAAATTATCCCATCTACCCTTTGCCTCTGGGCTTTTCCTGTTCTCTTACTCTGTAAATCTTACTCTTACTCAGTGGCTTGCTGTGTAGCCGGGTGGCTGGCCCCTGGAGTCCTCCTCCTGTGGTTGCTAGATCTCCTTCTCCCAGATTTCTCCCTCTATATATTCTCTCTGCCTGCCAGCCCCACCTATCCTTTCTCCTGCCTCGCCATTGACCAGTTCTTTATTAGGTCATCAGGTGTTTTAGACAGGCACAGTAACACAGTTTCACAGAGTTAAACAAATGCAACATAAACAAAAGGAACACACCTTAAAACAATATTCTACCACAGTGGGGAAAGAACAAAGAAAAACCAAAACAAGAGGTAACTGGAAAAATAATTTAAAAACAAACAAACAAACAAAAAAGGTCTCCAGCTGGCTTGGCAAATCCTCTTTACAAAGTGAAGAAAATAAGACAATTTTCTAATTCAGTGTGATGGTTAATGTTATCAACTTGACAGGAGCTAAAATCACCATGGAGACAAACCTTTGGGCATGTCTGTGAGGGAGATTAGCTTAATTGAGATGAGAAGATCCAGTCTGGATGTGGGCAGCACATCCCATGGCCCAGGGGTCTGGACTGAATAAAAAGGAGAAAGTGAGCTGAGCTCCAACATCCACCTCTCTGCTTCCTGACTGTGGTTGCCATGTGACCCGCTGCCTCCATGCCTTCCCCACCCTGGTGGACTGTGCCCTCCGACCATGAGCCAAGCCAACCCTTGTGGCCTGAGTTTCTTTTGTCGTGGTATTTTATCATCGCAACAGAAAAAAAAAAAAAACTAACATGGTCAGTCAGCATCAAGCCAGGCAGAATGTGCTGTAACCAGCCCTCGGCAAAAGCAACAGAAGCCTTACCCTTTAATACAGTCAGAAAGGATGCTCATTTACGCTCACATGATTGTGTTTAGCTAAAATGTTCAACCCATTCCCTCAAGTAGGAAGCTCCAAGCAGTAACCAAGCTCCTGACATTCACAAAGCCCTGGGTTTGGTCCCAGCATCACATAAAACTCGTACGATGGAACCTGTCTGTAATCCCAGCACTTGGGATATAGATCTAGGAGGACCAAACCTTCAAGAGCATCCTCAACTATATCCTAGGGAATTAAAGGCAAATCTGGGCTAGAGGCACACTCTCAGAAAATAAGGACTAGAAGGAGGGGGGCGGGTAACTGCGATTTAGAACTGCCAAGAGGTTTGTTTAGATTTTTAAGGGTTTGTATATACTGTAGAGAGACAGAGTATTCTGAAGGACACACTGAAGGAAGAGGAGGAAAGATTTCTTTCTCTTTTGGCACCAGGTAAAATTTTCATTGACTTTTTTTGTTTCTTGAAGAAGATTGTGTTTACCCTTACAATCTGCTTCAGTGGGGTTCTAAGTGTGTGTGCAGATGGGCTGGGGAGATGGTTCAGTGTGTAAGGTGCTTGCCGGGCAAGCATGCGATCTTATAACGAGTCGGGCACAGTGAAGCACACTTGTTACCCAGCGCTGGGGAGGCAGAGACAAGAGGGCTGCCTGGGGTGGGTGGCCAGCAGGGTGGCCAGATAAGGAACTTCAGTTTCACTGAGAGACCCTGCCTCAAAAAGTAAGGGAGAGTGACTGAGGACGACACCCACCGCTGACCTCCGCAAGCCTCCACACAGGCACACACCCTCACACCGCAAGTGTCTGGAGACTTGCCCTGAAGCCAAGAACAGACTCCCCTGTCCTCAGGAAAGCCTTTGAGACTCACTCTCATGGGAGAACAGATTGACTTTCTAGGTTTCTGAGAGCTGGGATGATTGGTTGATGAACCACTTCCCTGTATTATGTGACTGGGGTTACTGGATTAGAATGAAGAACTAAGACACCGTTGACATAAAAGATAAGTCCCTCTCTTTCACGCGGAGGCTGACATTGGAGGATGTACAGTGTGGTGCTTCCCTGTGGTGGCTACCATGGTATCTACAGTCCCGTGCTCACACCAACAAGTGCTCTTTGCCCGGCTTTCAGGGTGCTTGCCTAACTATTTGGGAAGCCTGAGTTTGATCTCCAGCGCTGCATACACACAATCCTAGCATCCAGGAGGTGGAGGTAGGATGGTCAGAAGTTCAAGGTCATCCCCGGCTACCTAATGAGTTTGGGGTCAGGATGGAACTCTACCTCAAAAAAAAAAAACTTCTACAGTTTGGGGTGCCAAGTGTTGCTTGCCCACGGGCCCCTGTGTGGCCTCTGTCCCTGGGGTGGAACTAGAGAAAAGTGATAGCTTCCAGGAGGTGGGACCTAGTCAGAGGTCTTTGGTCATAAGGATGTGACCTCAGAGGAGTGCTGGGCGCCGACCCCTTTCTCTTTGTCCCAGGACTCATTAGCCAGGAAGTTTAGCTCCACTAGGCACTCTCAACACCCCGAGCGAGCGTGGTGGCTGCTCAAAGCAATGGGAAGCCAGTCATGGACCCGAACCCTCCAGACGATGAGCAAATCAACCGTTTTCTCTTTTTGCGTGGATTAGCTGCTGCATTTACTGCAGTAGTGAAAGCTGAATAATAAGAGAGTTTTAAGTCACTTCAAGCTGTCCTGTAGGACGCAGTAGACATTGACTTCTGTTTGTCTAAATGTCAGCCTGGGGAGTGTTAGCTGATTATTAGAGATGGCCTCGACCAGGTGTGGGAACCCACATCTGTAAACCCAGCACTGGGGAAACTGAGGCAGGAGGTTTGTGAGTTCAAAGCCAGCCTGGGCTATATAGTAAGCCGCTGCCTCAATCCTTGGAGGATTAAAAAAAAAAATTGCCTACTTTGTCATTGCTCAAGGCGCATGACTTATATCTTTATACTCCAGAGAGAGTAGTTTCTGGGTTGGAGGGGAAGGAGGGAGGTTGCCGCTGCCTCCAGGCCAGTGGCTGGGGTCCCTCCCCCTCTCTCCTCCCTGCCAGCTCTGTGCTCCTCCATCGCCTCCCTGCTATTCCCAGCGGGTGGAGTCTCTGAGCGGTGTCCAGTCAGTCCTTATCAATAGGCACGGGCAGGTTAACACTCTAGCCGCCTCCTTCAGGGAGCAGCAGTCCCTAGCCTAGCCGTGGACCTGGTCGGATTGGATAGGTTCAGCCATGGTTTCTCTGGGCCTGGGGGTCGCTCAGGGTCCTGGACGCCGTGCGGGACGCTGAACGAGTCACAAAATAGACACCGAGCTCCCGAGTGGCCAGAACGCAAAGGCGAACTACAATCGGCGAGCATGCCAGGCACCGTGAGCCCCTGGCCGTCATCGTGGGGGCCACGGTCGCTGCTTCTGTTGCTGCTGCTGCTGCTGCTGCTGCTCGCCGGAGCAACGCACACAGTGAGTACCGCGCCCCTCCAGGACATGAGCCCGAGGGACCAGCCCGCATTCCTCTACTGGGTCCTAGGAATTATGAGGAGTAGCGGATCTCCCCTCCCTCAACAATAATATCGTTCACTCTGTCGGAGTCCCCTTCTCCGAAGGCAAAAACGTCCTGGGCTCTGTGTCCCAGGTGAGGCAGAGCCAGGCTTGAGTCCCCTCTCCCGCCCTTCACTCATCCCTTCCCGCCGCCCGCTGAGCTCACTTCTTTCCAGGAGACAGTTCTGCAGCGGCCCCAGCAACGTCAAGTACGCTGGACACTTGCTCTCTAGTGTTTCATCCAAACCCCCTCTTCCCCTTTTGAGACCCCGGTCACTCAGGCTTCACAAGCAAGGAGACCCAGGCTCAGAAAGGGGGCGGGAGAGGCTTATCCCACATCAGAAAAAAAGTCAGAACCCACATTCTTCAGGCTAGCTAGAGCCTTGACGGTTTTACACACTCCGGGTTGCAGATGGGAAATTTCAGAAAGCTAAGAGTAGAGTTTTTGCGTCTGTGGTGGGACCATTTGTCTCCCCCACCCCCAGGGACTGGCTTTCTAAAGTCTGTGCCTGTGGGCTCCTGGGAGCAGTGGGTTGCAACAAACTCGAGGCAGGAGAAGGAGAAAGTTGGAGGAGAGAGAAGCCAGGGGATAGTTTGTGTTTCTTTCCCATAGAAACTCCTGGGAACTTTGGGCGGCTTCCCCTGGGATATCCGAATGAGAGACAGGCTGGAATTGAGGCTGGCGGGATGGAAGGAACTGGAGGGAAGGTCAAGGCTGCCCGGTTGAGGACTCCAGGGTTTCTCCTCTGGACAAGCTCCGCAAAGTGCCCCACCTCCCAGGTCGGGGTTCTAAGAAACTACAGATCCTGAGACTCCCGTCTTGGTCAACGACTTAGTTTTCCCCATTTCCTGAGGCATTCTGTGAGTCTGTGCAGCTCCAGGGCTGCAGAAACAGTCCGCTCACTTTCTTTATGGTCTGGAAGGGATACTCCAGGTTATCTCAAATCTTCACCGCACCTCGGAACGCTGCTTGTGTATAGTTTATTCAAGTCCTTAATTTTACAGATCAAAAGCCCTCAGAGAGGGACTTGCTTGAGATCAGCATGTCAGGAGCGGGGCTGGGTCCAGGGCCCAGATCTCTAGATTCTTAACTTGGGGTGGGGGTGGGGGATCCCGCCAGTCTGAGGTTTGTTCTGTCCCATGTGCCCCTTGTATTTGCACGTTATTTACACACACACATGCACCGTGTGTCTTTAGGAGAAGGGTTCACGTGGGCCTCTGTTGCATGGGCTTATCCTGACCGTGCGTCTATCTCTTAGTGTTTGCGGCAGAAACCGCCTTTAATAAATGAGGGTGGAATTGACCTACTTTGTTTGGACAGTCTCCCAGCTTCTGCAAGCTTTTCCTTTGGCTTGTTTGACTCTGGGCGGCCAGACGTGGGATCTTGAAATTCAAGGATAACAATGTCTTCCTTCCTTTTGGATTTCCCTCAGAGGGACATCATGGGTCTCTTCCAAAGAGACCACTGGGGCTGAAGTGCTTGTGCCTATCTCCCTTCCCGCCCCCTCCTTCAGGGGAGGTGCCAGAAGAGTCCTTTGCAAGGAGAAACTGAATTATTGACCGCTGAAGGGGGCCGCCTTTCGTTTTGTTTTTCCATAAGAAGCAGAGCACACCACCTTCTCTCCCGCCTTGCTCCATAAGCTCATGAGGGCTTTCACCTGGGACGATAACTCCCCCCCCCCCCCGCCACTGTCCCACAAGACACATGCTGTAGCTTGAGCAGTGAGCTTTGTCTTTTCCAGTTTTACCCCTAGGACCTGCCTCAGGGTAAGAGAGAACTCAGTGGGCATGTGTTCAATGAATGATGGTGAAGGATGAAATGACTTTGGTTAACAGCAGAGTGTCTCTTGTGTGTACGGATGGGTGTGCATGTTTGTGTGTGCAGGTGCATGTGTGTGGATGTGGAAGCCAGAGAGACACTTCTGGCTTTTATCCCTCAGGTGCGTCCACCTTGTTTTTTGAGACAAGGTCTCTCTTTGGCCCGGGACTCACCAAGGGAGCCAGGCTGGCTGGTCAGTGAACCCCGGGCACCCTCCTGCCTCCACTTCCCAACACTGGTTAGTTTGGTTAGTTTATGTCAGCTTGCCACAAATTACGATCATCGGGCATGCACACAGTGCACAGACCATACATATAAAAAGCTTTTAAAGATTATTATGCTCTCTATACTAGTTCTGCTGTTTCTTATTGAAATATTTTATCAATGTGTTTTGATCATATCTACTCCCTACTTATTCTAACTTCTCCCAGACCCCTCTCCACCTCCTCCCAAATTTCTCTTCTCCTCTCTCTCTCTCTCTCTCTCTCTCTCTCTCTCTCTCTCTCTCTCTCTCTCAGTCCAATAACACAGAGTGTAATTTATGCTGCCCATATACTCATGGGTATGGGATAATCCACTGGGAACCTACCAGGGTGCACATCTCTGAAGAAAACTGATCCCCATATCAGTGACTACCTGCCAGTAGCTCCTCAGCTGCAGGTGGCATCTCATAAATCCCTCCCCATCCATGCTGGGATGGTGACCAGCTTGATTGGTTTAGGCCATCACAGCTGCAGTGAGTTCGTATGTCCGATTGCCCTGGCGTATCAGGCAATCACTGCCTTGTAGCAGGCCTCTGTAACTTCTGGTTCTTGTCACCTTTGTGCTTCGTGATTCAACCAGGGTTTCTTAGCTTTGACACATTTTTTTTTTTTTTGAGACAGATCTCATGTAGCCCAGGATAGCCTCCAATTCCCTATGTAACTAAGGATGATCTTGAACTTCTGATTCTCCTGCCTCTACCTACGGAGTACAGGTGTGTGCCACCATGCCAAGTTTATGCTGTGCAGGGCGATTAGAACCCAGGGCTTCATGCATACGAGCAAGCATTGTACCAAATGAGCCACATCCCCAACTTTGAGACTATTGACATGGGGACCAGACATAGCAGTGCTACGTGTTGTATGAGTTCTAGCAGCGTCTCTGACCTCTCTAGATTAGAGGCCGGGACTATCTCTGCAAAGCTGTGACAGCAGAATGTCTGTCAAATGCTCTATGACTGCAAGGGAGGAAATGGCCCTGTGTGACAACTTCTGCCTTGAGAGCAGTCATGGTTCCGAGGGTACATCAACAGGACTGACGTAGGTGTTTGCTGCGCATTGGATTTGAGGCACCGAGACTGATGGTAGAGAATCCGAGTCCAGCGGTGGAAACAGACTGTTGGGACTTGGATCTTGTGTGTGTGGAGGTCAGAGGTCACCTTGGGTGTCTTTCCTCAGGACCCTGGCCAGCTTGGATTTGGGAGACAGGGTCTCTCACTGGATTTTGAAACTTGCTGATTTGGCTGGCTGAGTGGCTTAAAACCCCCAGGGACCTGCCTGCTCCTACTTTCTAGCACTGACATTTTATGTGTCTGTCACTAGGCTGTCTCACTAGGCTCTTTTTAACGTGGGTTCTAGGGACTTGAACTCAGGTCGGTGTGCTTAGAATGCAGTCACTTTAACCAAGTGAGCCATCTCCCCGACCCTGTGGTTTAGATCTTGTATACTCTCCAAAGGGATGATGAAGACTTGGAGTCCAGTCATAGACTAGAGAGTGATGAGAGGAAGTCAGGGGACATGTGACCCTGGCCCTTCCTCTACCTCTGTCTGTTCCTTGGCTGTCCTGAAGTGAGCGGCATCCTCTACCACATGCTCTCACCATGATATACTCTGCTGCCGCAGGCCCAAAACACATGGGCCCAAATGAAACTCTAAGAAAAGTAAATCTCGCCTCCCTAGTTGGTTTCTCTGGTGCTTCGTCACAGCAGTGGGAAGGAAGCTAACACATGAGTGTACAGAATCACAGCCTCGTTCCAAACCGGAGCGAGTCTCCGCGGAGAATGCATCCTTTGTCTTCCCTCTCCAGCCTTTGCGTTTTCTCCTTCTTGACCCTTCCCCACCCTCCTTAGCCGATGCCCCCAGAAACAGAAACTCTCCAACTGCAGAGCCTGACAGACAGATGCTGGGCCGTCCTCCCAGCATCCTGCTGGTCTAAACGGCCCAGAATGACTTTCCAAGACTAAAGTTCTGCCATTGTGGTGGCCCCTTCTGGAGTCTCTTCAATGGACCCCAGTCTCTCTTCTGCCAAGGACGCTGACCTTCACCAGGCTCTGAGGTACCTTGCAGCCCAAGGCAAACCCACAACACTCAGATCCTATCTACTTGCTTATAATAAATAGAAGGCTGCTTAGTATTGGGAGGACTTGAGAAAAGGAGACTGTCCTGGGGCTGCGGCTTCAACAGACCACTCTGACAGATGAACTCTAACGGGGATGGGCAGACCTGGTCAATTGTGCCTGCAACCCAGACCATCCTGTCCCTTACATGAGTCTGTCAGGATCAGGACCTAGCCCACAACCTCAGTTTACCCCAAGGACTCTATCTGGAGCCCCCACGTCGTTCCCCTCAGCCACAGCTCTCAAAGGCCCTCTCATGTGACCTGTCTGTTTGAATTCCTGGCCCCTGATTCACACTCTCGTTCCTAGCTGATGCATTTGCCTGTCATTTCCAGAGAGTCGAGACTACCTGGACAGACTTCCTCTGATGGATGTGTCTACAGTGAAGCCTCTGCTTCTTCCTTCCTGTTCATCTAGGCCAGCCAGACCCTCTAACACAACCCATATTCTCGGGGCTGGGGCGGTGGTTCTGTTGGGAAAGTGCTTGTCTAGGAATCACAAGGACCTAAGTTTGATTCCCAGATCCCCGTGTTTTAAGAAGTCAGATGTAGCTCATGCTTATAATGTCAGCTCTGGAAAGGTGGAGACTAGAGTCCTCTGGGGCCCTCTGGACAGCCAGCCTAGACTACTTGTTAAGTTCCAGGCCAGTGAGAGACCCCCCCCCAAAAAAAACAAAACAAAACAAACAAGAGATGAAGAGAGAGAAAACCAAAAACAAGATACACAGCATGTGAAGACTAATAATATGACAGGTTGATCTCTGGTATACCTGCACACACATACACACACACACACACACACACACACACACACACACATACATACACACACATACACACACATACACACACAAACACACACACATACATACACACACATACACGCACACACATACACACACATATACACATATACATACACACAAATACACACATACACATACCCATATTCACACTCATACATACATGCACACACACACACACACACATACACATACATACACACATACCCATACACACATACACAAACCCACACATACACACACTCATACACACATGCACACACATGCACACACATACATACACACACATACACACATGCGCACACACATGCATGTGCACACACACACACACACACACACTCCACAGACTGACCAGCAGAAACAATTAGGGTTTCCTTTCCCTGGCTCTGGAGCTGCTGTCCAGATCCGGGTCCGGCAAGTGTGGTATGTAGTGAGGATTCACTTCCTGGCTGCTTGGTATCTACTCGGTCATCACACGACCTCTCCAGGGAGCATGGTGGGTGGAAATTGTCTCTTCTTACAAGAACATGGATCCTTGAGGGTCCAGCCTCTACCCTTGCCACCTCACTGACATTCATTACACTCTGAGTGCCTCTGTCTCCAAACACGCCCCCACCGGGTGTGAGGGCTTCAGTGTATGGAAGTGTGTGGATTTGGGGTGACATACCACTCTTTGAAGAGGGGTACTGCCCTCTCGTGGTGCCCAGTCCCTCCACCTTGCCTGCCTGTGCTGCTCAGTTTTTTGTCATTAAAACAAACACATGGAATGATTAACTTATGAAGGCAAAGGTTGATTTTGGCTGACAGCTTCGGAGATTCAGTCCACAGTGAGTTAGCCTGCTGCTCTGGGCCCGTGGTGAGGCCAGCATCACGGTGCAGGTCCATGGTGAGTTAGCCTGCTGCTCTGGGCCGTGGGGGAGGCCAGCATCACGGTGCAGGTCCACGGTGAGTTAGCCTGCTGCTCTGGACCCGTGGGGAGGCCAGCATCACGGTGCCGGTCCACGGTGAGTTAACCTGCTGCTCTGGGCCCGTGGTGAGGCCAGCATCACGGTGGAAGTTCACAGAGGATCCAAACTTCATGATTCATAGCCAGAAAGCAAAATGAAGACAGGAGGGGCTGGGGCCCCACAATTCCCTTCAAAGGTACACCGTGGGATGGTTGTTTGGAATCATCTGGGAAGGGAGTGTCATTGAGGGGGTGTCTAGATTGGCCTGGCCTCTGGGCACGTCTCTGGGAGATTATTCAGATGCCATCAATTAAGGTGGAAGGACCTGGGGAGTTGCCATTCTCCGGCAGGGGTTCTGATTGTGTCAGAGTGGAGAAAGGAGCAGAGCGTTGGTGTGCACACATTCACTGCGGCTTCCTTCTGACTGTGATGTCATGGGACCAGCTCTCTCAAGCTCCTGCTGCCGTGACTTGGCCACAGTGGACCGTATCATGGCACTGTGAGCTAGAACAACCCACTTCTCCTTTCATTCACTTTTGTCAGGGTTTTATGGCAGCAATCGACACAGAGCTAAGCAGACTCCCGCTGACCAGTCTTCTACCAGTTCCTGCCTTCTCAAAGTCCCACGACCTTCCAAAAAAAACACTGAGATAGGAACAGTCTCTAACACACAGGCCCTGGGGGAACATTCTAGATCCGAACTCCAGCACCATCTCACACCTCAGAAACTTCCTTCCCCGGTGACTACATCTTGCGTGACCAGCCCCTGAGGTCTGTCCCAGCCCTGCTTCTGGGCCTGACTTCTTCAGCGTCCACTCAGAAGTGAGGTCGCACTGAGAGGTTCCCTCTCTTTGGATGCCCACCTTGCTCCGTCCCTTCAGGGCTGGTAACAGTCTGGAACCCTTCATCCTGGTCCCACCTCTGCCGCCTGGTGGCAGCCCCTTGGACGGTCTCCACTCTGTCACACTGCCGCCTGGTGGCAGCTCCTTGGACGATGTGTCTGGACACATGATCTCCACTCTGTCACACTGCCGCCTGGCTCCTTCTCGACACCCACAGAATCCGGCTCATCAGCGGCCTCCGTTCAGTCACATTTGCTAGACTTTTTTTTTTTAAAAAAACAAAATCTTTAAAAGTGTATGTGTTTGGGGCTCAGGATGGGATGGCTTAGCTGGTAAATGCTTCCTGGCAACCATGAGGACCTGAGTTCCATCCCTACCACCCATGTCAAAGCATCGAGCATGGCGGTCCATTCACGATTCCAACCTCAGCACTAGGGAGACTGAGCCAGGAGAATCCCTGGGGCTTGCTGGCCTGACAGTCTAGCCGAGGTAGTGAGCTTCAGGCCAATGAGAGAGACCTTGTATCAAAGGAGGCAGAGGGTATTCTTGAGCATGACACCCAAGGTTGTCCTCTGACTTTCACATGTGCACACACTTGTACATACATGATATACATGCACATGCACACACAAATCAAGTGTGTTTAAGGGGACTCCATGTTTTGATGTACATTATAAAATGATTGCCTCAGTTAAGCAAATTTACATCTGTCCCTTCATAGAGCTCCCACCCTGTTTGTGTGGTGTGTGTGTGTGTATGTGTGGTGTGTGATGTGTGTGTATGGTGTGTGTATGTGTGTGTGGTGTGTGTGATGTGTGTGTGTGGTGTGTGGTGTGTGTGTATGTATATGTGGTGTGTGATGTGTGTGTGTGGTGTGTGTATGTGTGTGTGGTGTGTG
Source organism: Peromyscus leucopus (assembly GCF_004664715.2). NCBI lineage: Eukaryota > Metazoa > Chordata > Mammalia > Rodentia > Cricetidae > Peromyscus > Peromyscus leucopus. Next base: position 68,671,029 of record NC_051076.1, on the reverse strand, counting down.
TGATGTGTGTGTGTGGTGTGTGTGTGGTATGTGTGATGTGTGTGTGTGGTGTGTGTGTGTGTGTGTGTGATGTGTGTGTGTGGTGTGTGTGTGTGTGTGTGTGTGTGTGTGGTGTGTGTGTGATGTGTGTGTGGTGTGTGTGTGTGTGTGTGTGTGTGTGTGTGTATGTGAAGACTCTTGATATCAATCCTCAGTATCTCACCCTATCCTCCATCTCCCAGCTCCATGTAATCACCATTTTACTGTTGTTTATCCATTTATTTTTTGGAGTCTGTGTATGCTGGGGTTTGACTCACTCCTCGTGGACAAGCGTGTTTCCACACATCTGACTTGTTTTGATTCTATAGAAGTGATATCATACAGAATTTGTCTTTCTATGACCGGCTTATAATACCCTGAAGTGTGCTGTCAATCATGGTAGGGATTCCTTTGTTTCCCTGTGTGCGTGTGCATGTGTATATGAAGATGCGCATGCATATGGAGGCTAGAAGCTAACTTTGGGTGTCATTTATCAAGTGCCATCTGCCTTGTTTTTGTGAGACCAGGTCTCTCCTTTGGCCTGGTGATTGCTGACTCAGTTTGGTGGTGGGCCAGTGAGACCCTGGCATCCACCTGTGTCCACTTCTCCAGGGCTGAAATCGCAGAGCTCGTAGCCACGTTTGGCTTTTTAATAAGGGGTCTAGCAATCAAACCCAGGTCCTCACACTTGCATGGCGAGCACTTTACCAATGGAGTGATCTCTCCAGCTCAGAGTTATTTAGTACAGTTTCGGAAGACGGAAAATCCTGTACTGGGGAGCTGCTTCTAACCAGGGCCTTCAAGCTACATCATCGTGTCATCACAGAAGGTAGAAGGACAAGAGACTCTGTGTGTGTGTGTGTGTGTGTGTGTGTGTGTGTGTGTGTGTGAGAGAGAGAGAGAGAGAGAGAGAGAGAGAGCAAGCAAATATCCCTTTATTTGAGATCCACTTCTAGTATAACTAACCCTTGAAATATATACATATGTATATAAATTATCAATATGTTAATTATATTATATTAACATATTATTGTATTATATACTTCAACTTATATGTAATTTAAACATAATTATATAATGTATAATATAATAATTATATTGATATTATTATATAACATATATATTATATATATCATGATAATAGCATTAATCCATTTATGGGTGCTGCCCTAATAACCTCATATCCTCTTTAGAGTTCCCTTCTCAACACGATTACACTGGGAATTGATTTCCAACCTGAGAACCTTGGTGACACATTCAAGTCACAGCAGCACATCATCTGGGCAGGAGAAAGACACAGCAGTGGGGACATGGAGTCAGGAAGCTCTCACCCGGCTGCCCCGGGCAGAGGGGCGCAAGAACACACTTCCTGCTTCCTGTGCTGCTGGGGCTCTGTCCGGACTCTCTGCCTCCTTGTCCTCTGCTGCTCCTGTGTTCTTGACTCCCACCTGCCTCTGCCTGCTTCTTCATGCTGCATCTTCTAAGCCTCACAGGAGCCTTCATATCATAGGACCCAGTCGCCATTGTCCCCTTGCTTTGTTGATGCTACCAAATGACCTTCAGCAGCAGTCCTCCATCTGTCCATTCGTCCGTCTGTCTGTCCGTCCATCCGTCCATCCATCCATCCATCCATTCATCCATCCGTCCGTCCGTTCATCTGTCCGTCCATCCCCCTCACCTCTCTGTACTTAGGTCATCCCACCCAAGCTTTGGTTCCCCACCTGGAGGCCCTTCAACATCTGCACCTCTTCATCTGGACACACTACTCTCACCTCAGCACCCAGGTGAAGCGTTGTCCTTTCCTGCTGTCCCATGCCCACCCCCGTCCTCCACCCAGCACCTCCTCCCTCAAAGCCTTTCCCACCACACACTCTGGCCACTGACCTTTCTGCACCCACTGGAGATCTAGAACCCCAGCAGTGGAATGGTGACATTTCATGTTCTGAACTGCTCGAATGACAGTGGCTTCCCTTCTGATTTTTCACTGTACAAACGAAATCATCACTGTGCTACCTACCAGAAGCATTCATTGGCACACTCAAGTTGTTAGGCAAGTAATGGCATTATAGGCTGTAAAGAGTAGGATGGTGCTGAATCTTTTCACTGTCTTCAGCATTTAGACGTGTGTGTGTGTGTGTGTGTGTGTGTGTGTGTGTGTGTGTGTGCATGTTTTCAAGTGTGGTGCATGTGGAAGCCAGAGTTCTACACCAAATGCCCTCTTCAGGAGATCTCCACCTTATGTTGGTTTCTTTTCTTTGCATGTGTATGCAGTGTGAACGCATGTGTTTCTGTGTGCTCATATGTGTGGTGTGTGTGTGTGTGTGTGTGTGTGTGTGTGTGTGTGTGTGCAAACTGTGTATGTGCATGCGGAGGCCTGAGGTTGATGTTGGGTGTTTTCCTTAATCACTCTCCATATTTTTTTCTTTTAAATTTATTTTATTTTATTTTTATTTATGTATATGCATGCATTTCTACATGGTGCATGATCATATGAGTGCAGTTTCCTGAGGAGGCCAGAAGAGGCTGTTGGATCCCCTGGAGCTGGAATTACCAATGATTGCCAGCCAGCCAACATGGGTGCTGGGAACTGGACGTGGGGCCTCTGCAGGAGCAGCACGTGTTCCTGACTGCTGAGCCTTCTCTCCAGCCCCATCACGTTATTATCAGAGGCAGTTTCTCACTGAACCCAGAGCTGGACAACTGTCTACCTAAACAGCCTCCCTGGGGATCCTCTGCCACCGCCTCCTGGGCGCTGGGACTACTGGCAGGCCACCATTTTGGCTAGGTTGGCTGGCAAGACCCCGGCACTCTCTTTAGACCTCTTGTCTCCCCATCACCAGCCTTGGGATTTCTGCAGAAACTGCCATGCCCAACTTTTTACCTGGGTGCTGGAGAGCCAAACCCAGGTCCTCAAGCTTTCTCGGCATTTCACCAACCAAGCCCTCCTATACACGTCCAAGGATTTAGCAGAGTTCTAAATTCTATCATCATCAATACACACACACACACACACACACACACACACACACACACACACACACACGCTTCTCTGTGTAGCAGTGCGCCTGTCCTGGAACTCACTCTATAGCCCAGGCTGGCCTCAAACTCACAGAGATCCACCTGCCTCTGCCTCCCGAGTGCTGGGATTAAAGGTGTGCGCCACCACCGCCTGGCTCATCTTATATTTTATCTACTCAGGTTAAGAGTTCAAAATTAAACTCACAACAGTTAATAGAACTCAGCATCTTTCCTTCTATTGATGTTTGCTTCACTACCCCCTGCCCACCTCCAAGCTGGGCTGCATTCTTCCATTGCTTTCTCAAGGACAGACTTTGGCTGCCATAGCTTCCAGTCCATCTGCTTAGTTAGCAGGGTAGGCTGACATTTCACCCCACTGCAGGACCAGGAATCCAAGAGCGTAGAGATTGCCCCGAACTGGACTCCTTTGGATTAATCAATGGGATGGAGACGCACAGAGCTGCAGGAGCTGCAGGACTGCTCCCAGGGGGCAGTTTTTGGCTCTCAGGTCAAGAAGATTTAGGAAAACACCCCAAAGACAGAGATGGTGGATATCAGAGGACTGCCCAGAGGCAAATGTGAGCTTGTGAATGATAGCATGCCCAACCTCAACCAAGTGACATTACCCACAAAGACACTGTTGGATGTGTAAAGACACACAGATGACATATCACATACCAATGCTTTAAAAAGGAAATCACTGGAGCTGGAGAGATGGCTCAGTGGTTAAGAGTGTTTGCTGCTCTTGCAGAGGACACAGGTTCAATTCCTAGCACCCACATGGTGGCTTAAAAATGCCTGTTAACTCCAGTTCCAGGGGATCAGGGCCCTCTTGTGGCCTCTAAGGGTGCTGCATGCACATAGTGCACATAATTTCATACAGGTACATACATATAAATTAAAATAAATCTTTTTAAAAAGCAAATTAGTATGGGACATACCCCGGCAATAGCAAAATTGAATTAAAATATGTAAGATTAAAAAATAAAAGTGGGCCAAAGATGTGGCTCGGTTGGTGTAATGCTTACCTAGCACGCACAAAACCCTGGGTTCAAGTCCCAGAGGCTGTTAGCACTGGGCATAAGGGTAGAGTTGAATGGAGACAGGAAGATCAGAAGTTCAAGGTCACCCTTGGCTACACAGGGAGTTTAAGGCTAGCCTGGTATGTGTTCTCACAAGAGAACAAAACAGACAAAAGAGCTTCCACAGATACTATTAAGGAACTCTTTCATGGGATGATTGCCAAGAGGAAATGGAAGGAAAAGTTCAGAAGAATGAAAGGCTGGAGGGTTGGCTCAGATGGCCATCATTCAACCAGCAGGGATTCTAGAAAAACAGGGGAGGGGAAACGGGAAGTCAGCACAGGTACACAGAAACTAATCGAAGGGAACAAAAAATCATTGACCTGGGGGGAGGGGAGGGGACAAAATGCCCAAGGACACATAATCCTATTGTGGGACTCACTTCAACAGCCAACAATATCTCATTGTCAAAAGAAGTCATTATAAACACTGAGCGCTGCTTTCACCAAAAGTGATGTGAACAGAGCGTACGGAATCCGGGGGTGAAAAATACTTCTAGGGAGAATTTAAAACATCTAAATCTTTAACTTCCTTAATAGGAAGTTTGGGACATCCCAGTAACCCAAGAACAGTGTTGGTTTAAGAGTTGGAGAGCTGGGCTAAGAGGCAGAACTATACAGCCCAGTTTGGTTCTCAGCAAGAATCCTGGCTCCATAACCACCTGAACCCCCAGCTCCAGGAGTCTGGCGCCCTCTTTTGGCCCCTAGGGGCGCTTGCCCTCATGCACACCCCCATACATAGCTATCAACATATATTTCTTTATTTTATTTTATTTTATTTTACAATACCATTCAGTTCTACATATCAGCCATGGGTTCCCCTATTCTCCCCCCTCCACTCCCTCCCTACCCCCAGCCTACCTCCATTCCCACCTCCTCCAGGCAAATCCTCCCCGAGACTGCGATCAACCTGTAGACTCAGTCCAGGCAGGTTCAGTCCCTCCTCCCAGACTGAGCCAAGTGTCCCTGCATAAGCCCCAGGTTTCAAACAGCCAACTCATGCAATGAGCACAGGACTTAGTACCACTGCCTAGATGCCTCCCAAACAGATCAAGCCAATCAGCTGTCTCACCTATTCAGAGGGCCTGATCCAGCTGGGGGACCCTCAGCCTTTGGTTCATTGTTCATGTTTTCATTCATTTGGCTATTTTTTTTCAATAATTGAGTAAACTGAAATTTATTATATGCCACAGTCGTCCTAGGGACCTCCATGCCATATATTTCTTATCTCACAAGTTTGTGCACATTTGCTAGAATTACACTTAAATTTTTATTTTTGTTTTTCTAAAAATTGATTCTGGAATGTTCCCTGACTCCCAGGTGTTGAAGAGTTACCCAAGCTTGGCGCCGTTGGGAGATGGTGGAAGTTTTAAGTGAGGACCAAGTGGGAGGCCTCCGGGTCATCGTAGGTGTACCTTTGAAGAGGGGAGTAGGACCCCAGATGCACTTCTTCCTCGTTCTCTCTCATTCCTGGCCATGAGGTAGAGGGCTGGTATCCACAGAGATGAGTTAGCCAAGGTCCCCTTCTTTACCGAGCAGTGGTTATGAGGAGGCCAGTGGAGAGTTAGGTCTTTCTAGAGATAAGGAGCTCATCCCCACTGCAGAGTTGGAGCTGATGTTGGAGACCAACGCGGGAGTCGACGCTCCCACCCTCACGGTCATTGGTCTGCCTGCCTGTTCTTGTCTGAGGAGTCAGGGTCCATCAACAGCTGACGGACACTGATGACACTCTTCGGTTTTCCACTCGCAGGCCGGAGCTCTGCCCCGATTGTGTGACGTGCTCCGAGTGCTGCAAGAGGAACAGGCCCAGTGCCTGCAGGAACTCTCCACAGAGAAGACAGGAGACCTGGGGCTGGAGACGGTATCAGGTAGGAGACCTCCCCCAGCCCGGGCGCACTCTGCAGGTGGATCCTGTCCAGTCATCTGGGCTGGGGAACTTGTCCGCAGGTGGGCTGTCCAGGGTGGGTCCAGGTTTGTCTGCTCCATCAGCTGAGGGATCGGGTCCGTGGTCTACATGGACTCTGAAGCTTCAGACCTCCTTTCTCTGGGGACAGCCAAGGCTTTCTCACCATCTGCTTCTGCACAGTTTATCAAGGTGAGGGTTTTTGTTAGTTTTTAAGTCTTTGAGAGTGTGTGTATGTATGGGGAGTGTGTATGATACATGTGTGTATGTGTGTAGGCACACACATGCCAGGGCATATGTGTAGAAGTCAAGGACACCTGGCCCTTGTTGGAGACAAGCTTCAACACTGCTGCGCATGCCCGTCTAGCTAGCTGGCCAGAGCGCTTCCAGGGACTTTTCTGTTTCTTCCTCCCCCAGGAACTCCGGGATTACAGATGTGTGATGTCACACCTGGCTTTATGTGAGTTCTGGGCTCTGAACTCAAGTCCTCATGTTGGTATAACCAGCACTCAGTTACTCACCGGGCCACCTCCCCAACCCAAAGTGAAGGTCTGGTGGGAAGCGCTTCCGGGGCCTTTGTTCTCAAATCCATACTCTTGGTGAATTGTGATGAGTGAGGGGGGAGGGCAGTGTGTGTCCGGATGGCTGAAGAGAACACACCTGTTGCTGATGGTGCAGACCAAGAAGCTCAAAAGAGACCCTGCCTGAGAGCACCATGCTGAGAGGATTCCATTCAGTACCAGAGAGAGACACATGGCTTCCGTTGCTGGATGACTCCTGATGTCCCCTCTCCGAAAGCCCTGTAAGGGCCAGGAAGCATCTTTACACTTTCCAATTTTTATTTATTTTATTTTATATGCATGAGATTTTGCTTACAAGTATGTCTGTGTACCCTGGGCATTTCTGGTGCCTGAGGAGGTCAGAAGACAACATTGGATCCCCTGGAACAGGAGTTATGGATGGTTGTGAACCACTATGTGGGTGCTGTGACTTGAACCCAGACCTCTGCAAGAACAATAAGTGCTCTTAACCACTGAGCCACCTGTCCAGCCCTACCAGGGAGCGTCTTAGCAAACATGGCCTAGTGTAGCACCCTTCAAACCCAGCTTCCAAAGAGGGCACCGCTAATCACCCCAGCTTTCTTGTTTAGGGAGTGCTGACCGGCAGTCACTGGTTGTGTGACTGTAGCAAATTATGTAACCTTCTGAGACTCAGTTCCCTGATCTCTAGAATGGGGCTATCACGTCTGCTTCAGAGTTATGATGATAAGTGTGGTAAAGTGGGTACGGGACAGGGCAAGACCCTCCATTCAATGCCTAGCACCATGGTCGGTCAGTCAGTCAATAAATAAATACCTATCATTATTATCAATCAACACTATTATAACTCTTTTTTTTACAAATAAATTTTTATTCATGCCTACTGTTTGTATTCTACAGGTTTGTTTTCATATCCTTTAACAGTCTAAGCTCTTGTTCACAGGATAAAGCTGCAAGACTGCAAACTTCCTTCAGCAGCCACGCCCACAACACCTAAACATGAAACAGATGTAATGAATCTTGTATTTAAGTGCTAATTGCATTCCTGTTCTCTTCTTTGCAGTCTGTCATCTAAGAGTGTGTCACTGAGAAAAGAACCTGGGGCTGGGGAGATGCCTCAGTCAGCTAAGTGTTTGCCTTGCAGCCATGGGGACCTGAGTCAGATCCCAAGAACTCACAGTTTTGAAAAGCCGGGCATGGTGGCATGTGCTTGCAATCCCAGTGCTGGACTGGAGGCACACGCACCGACAGGTTCCTGGGGCTCACTGGACAGCCAGATTATCCATGTTGGCCAGTCCCAGAACAATGAGAGACACAGACTCAACAAACGGGATAGTAGTATCCTGAGGAGGCTGTCTTCTGACTTCCACATGCACCCATGCACACATGAATACACAGTAACACATATGTACGGAACACACACATACGTGCACACACACACAAATACACAGGAACACACATACACGAATACACTGGAACACCATGCACACACACATACACACACACACACACACACACACACACACACACACACACACACACACACACACACACACATGGTTGAGGATTGTTCTTAGAACCAGGCAGGTGTCATATGCTCTGAGCCTGATGCAAGACCCAGGAGGGACTGAGGTACGCTCCTCATCCTGCCCTGCAACCTCAGTGGGTTCCCAAGGAACTCAGCCCTCGATCCCTCCCAAGGTTCCATCTTGGCTCATGCACTTGGGAGCGGTCAGGGGACTCTCTGCTGGGGGCCTGGGGTTAATGGTTAAGCTGTTGATTCTCTCCAGTAGAGGTTAATGTTTGAAAGCTAGATAAATGACAGGAAATGCCACTCGCGGAGTGTCACCAAGCCTGGAATACTAAAACAAATAAAAAATTAACTCTCCAGATCTGTTGAGTTAGGTGACCAAGTCCACTCCGTGGGAATGTCTCAGGGTCATGACCCTCCCCCCGACCCCCACCCCGGTCGCCACTCTACTGGGATGTTTATTACTTGGCTTACAGAAGCCATCACCCTCTCAGAGTGGGCTGGGGGATGTTTCTGACTCTCCCTACAAGAAGAACATTCGGGAAGGATAGTATGGTGGCCAGATATTTGTAGGTTCTGTGGTCCTAACACACCTGGGCATCCAATCAGCTTTGTCACATAGGGTCTGTGTGACCTCCAGCAAGATTGCGCCTCTCTGGACCTTGGTGCTCTACTGTTTCTTTCAAGTGGAGCATGCTAGCACTTTCTTCTATCTCTACCAGAGGGTTGATCTCCCCACAGCATGAGTGGGAAGGCATGGGGTGTTTTGTACTCTTGTACTTTCTATCGAGATGAAATTCATATTAAATCACCCCCTTGGAGGGTTACAATCCCCTGTCACTGGTCACACTATGCAGCCTCTTGTATCAAGTTCTAAAAGGCTCTCATCAGGCAAGGAGGAACTGTGGGCTCCCTGATGACCTCCATCGGCCGATGCAGGGCCCCAGAGCAGGGCTGCTCCGACTCCTCTGTCATATGCTCCAGAAATAGTCCCGGGTTATCATCCGGCCATCTGTGCTGATTTAAAAATAAGCCAGGGACTGAAGGGTGGCCCTTGTGGGTCAGCCCCGAGGGCTCACTCCCGTGACCCTGCTGGCTGGGGCCCTGAAGATCCCCAAAGCCACATTCTGTCCTCCAGCTTGGCATCCCACATCCCTGTCCAGCTTCACCCTAGACCTGCCTCTGGGGGCCATCTCTAGGCAAGACGCAGGCACACATGGTACTGGGTGTCTGCCTTGGGCCTGGAGCCGACTCAGGGGCTTTCCAAATCTAGAGGAGCCTACACCCTCCACTGGGTGGCCACAGAGCATTGTCTCTTCACTGTGGCCTTTATTTTAACTCCGTTCTCCTGGGGTGGCTGACACGTAAGCCTTGGCAGTTTCTCAAAAACACCTCAAGCTTTGCTCTGTGTGGGTAGTAACTAACAGATCCCTGTCCCTGGCCACAGGCCCGTGTGCACATGGCTGGGGAAGTGCGCTGGGCAAGGCTGTCTGTGGTCTCATCTCCATAGCCATTCTCCTCTGGGCCGCGCATCACATCAATTGTGTGGCTCTCCAGCAGCCTTGTGCCTTTTGCCTTTCTTCCCTCCCTCCCTCTCCCTCCCTCCCTCTCCTCTCCCTCCCTCCCCCCTCCCTCCCTCCCTCTCCCTCTCCTCTCCCTCTCTTCCCTCTCCTCTCTCTCTCTCCCTCTCTCTCTCTTTCTTTCCTGACAGGGTCTCATGTAGCTCAGGCTGGCCTCAAACTCACTAGGTAGTCAAAGACGACCTTGAACTTCTGATCCTCCTGCCTCCACTTGCTGAGTGCTGAGATAACAGGTCTGTACCATTATGCTTGGTTTATGTGGTGCTAAGGCTGGAACTCAGGGCTGTGTGCACACTAGGCAAGCTCCCCGCCCCCTCCCACGGAGCTGGGGCCCCAGCACCCTGTTAGCTATTTTTTTCACCTTTTGAAGACATAGTAAATTCTCAAAAAAAAAAAAAAAAAAAAACACACTCACAAAACTAGTAATATAAAAATTGTTCAAAGTACCACCCAAAAGCTAGGGCCTCCATGTAGACGGTTTCCGGTTTCCTCTCCAGCCGGGAATTCCTGGGTCCGCTCTTAGCCTTCTTTGCCCCGAGGGTGGAGCTGAACTGGCTGAACAAGTATCCGTGAGTGTTCACTAAGTGCGCTGTGGAGGGGCAGCTTGGCAGGGTCACCCTTCCCTGGGCTGAGAAGATAGGGAAGCTGTGTGGGATTCCCACTCTATCAGCCCCCCTGCATTTGCCACTGTGCCGCCACCCTGGAGTCCTCTGCTCTTCCCCTAAACACCCCATGACACTCCACGACACCTGGGCTGTTGGGATAGTCAGCTCCAGAACGTTGGCTACGCCTTGCTGAAGGTTCCACCCCAGCCCAGGGCCTGACTGAGTGTCTCTGGGCCGGCTGGCAGGGGCTCCTACCTACCCCAGGCACTCTTACCAGGCCTCAGCCAGCTCTAGGTTGACTGTTCTGTGGTCCCTGCCCAAGATGACCTCCGGAAGGCTCTCAGACATTCTGACACCTCATTCTGTCTGACCAAGCAGACAAGGTCATCTACCACATGGACTGGAGCCTTTGGCTAGTGCCCTGGTGGCTTGGCCAGCCCAGCCAGCTCCGAGTCCCTCTTCTCAGGTGACTAATAGGCCCTGGAAGTGGTCACCTGCCTCCAGTACTGGAGAAGCCACTGAGTAGACAAGGAGGCTGCATCCTGCAGCCACCTGGCAATGCATGCTTAAGGAAGGGGACACAGGTTCCTCTTTGGCCTCCTGGGACTCCAGATGCTGGAAATAGAGAGCAGCATCTTCTGGGAAGGACCCAGTTGGGGCCAAATCACACCTGTTCCGTTACTTTTCTCATCGTTGTGACAAGAGCAGCTAAGGAAAGGAGGGCTGACTTTGGTCACAGTTTGGGGGTACAGTCCACCATGGCAGGGCAGGCACAGCCGCGGGGGCCTTGAGGTAGCCGTTCACATGGCATCGCAGTCCATCACGGTGCGGAAGGCAGGCGGCAGGAACCGAAGGCAGGTGGTCGCATGGCATCCACACTCAGGAAGCAGAAAGCGATGAATGTCCATGCTCAGCTGACTTTCTCCTTCTTATTTCACCCCCAGCCTGTGGGATGGTGCTGCTCACATTCAAGGTCGCTTTTCCCACCTCTATGAACTCCATCTTGAAACTCCGAGCAGACAGGTCAGAAGTTGAGACCTCCTATGCGATTATAGAGCCTATCAAGCTGACAGTGAACACGGACTCTCCTACCCAGGGACACCTGGGAGGATCCTTCTCAGACTGGGAGGAAACATTTATGACTGGCTGGAGGAAGAACAGCCTCTGGGATGGTAGGACAGACAGACAGACACTCTGTGGCAGTTCCAAAGCAGAAATGCACAGGGTTTTCCACCTGCCAGGCTCACTGTGAGATTCTGGGTGAAGATTCAGAAGCGTCTAAGGATAGCTCACCCCCTGGGTTCCTCAGAGGACCAATGCCTAGTCCTTGGTCTTGCAGACCCATTTGCTGGCCCACAGAACCCTATCTATATTAGTTTTCTTGTTGCTCTGACATAAACCACCCAAGAGAGGAGGGATTCATTTTGACTCATTGTTTCTGAGTTCCGTCTGCAGTCCTTCTTGGTCCTACTGATTCCAGGCCTGTGGTGGAGGCAGAAGGTCATGGCGGTAAGAACATGTTCAGAAAGATACTGTTCACCTCGTGGTGGACCACAGGCAGAGCACAAGAAAGGGACTGAGTACTGTGCAAAACCTTCACAGACTGCCCTCAAGTGACCTACTCCCTTCAACTAAGCCCCACTCAAGAAAGTTTCCAGAACCTCCCAGAACAGCGCCACCTGCTGGGCACCAACATGAGCCAATAGGGGACATTTCTATTCATGTCAAGACACTCAGGTCTGGGATGTGGCTCAGTGGATAGTCTAACACGCGTGAATCCCCAGCCATTTGTAAACCAGGCGTGGCATGGCACTTGCGATGGTTAGCTTTAATTGTTAACTTGATCAAGCTCAACTCACCTGAGAAGAGACTGGGTTGGTCTGTGGGGGACTGTCTTAACTGAGTTGATAGGTGTGGGAAGAGCCAGATCGCTGTGGGTAGCGCCATTCCCTAGGCAGGGCTCCCGAACTGTATAAAAGTGGAGAGGTTGAGCTGAGAACAAGCGAGAAAGGAGCAAGCATGCGATCATTCATTTCCCTCTGATCTTGATGGGGATGCGATGTGACTAAACGCTGCAACTTCTGCCGCTGTGATTTAACCTGGAGGTATAACACAGTAAACCCCTTCTCCCCTAAGTCACTGTTGGCTAGAATATTGTATCATGGCAACAGAAATGAACGAGGACCGTGGTCCAATCTGTGATCTCAAGACTCAGGAGATGGAGGTAGGAGGATCAGGAGTTCAAGGCTAGCCTGAGATATACACCAGGTTCAAGGCTGTCCTGGGATACTTGAAACTCAGAGAGAAAGAAAGGAAAGAGAGAGGGGGTAGGAGAGAGGAGGGGGGAGACAAGAGAGGCAATGTCCAAGCATCAGTCCAATCATGCTATGTGTCCTCATGACATCATTACCCCACTGGCCCACCACAGAGGCTCTGCCCTTTACTTTGCATTGGAAGCAGCTGGAAGCATGTTCAGTTCATAGTTCTCTGGGTTTTGGTCTACAGAACTCTAATTCAGCCATTGGGAGGTCAGACCCAGAATCTTGCATCTCATAAACTCCCCAAAGATGCTGCTTTATGTGTATCAGGACTTTGGAGAGTCTGTTCAGCCTTCCCAACCTCCTGATCTGCGGGTCCAGAGTACCCCAGCTTCCAGTACACAGTGACAGAGGCAGTTATTGACTTAGTTTCCAAGCACTGTTGTCCACCAAGCAGAGGGTTTCCAAGAGCAGACGCCTATCTGGTGGTTCACAACTGGAGTCCCTGGGCCTCCCATGGGCCTGGCATAGTGAAGGTACTCGTATGTGGCCAATGAACTGGTGGATGGACCACTGTTGGCACAGTCCCTTCTGCATATAGACTTGTCCTTGACATCTCTGCAACTTGTCAGGTCCATGTCTTCATCCGGGCCTTCTACACTCTCTGGCTTGGTATTTGTGGCGGGGGGCACAGGCATATAATTCAATTCCTACTTTACAGTGAAGTAGAAGACGTGAAGTAGAGTGAGGAGGGGTCGTTTACTGAGTTAGCGCAGCCAGGAAACACAGAGGCAGGACATGTCTGCCTAGCTCACCGTTTGGTGCTGTTTTATAGTCTCCAAACACCTGACCTGTCTCGAGGCATTGGTCAACCCCAGGCAGGCTCAGGGGCCAGAACGAAGAGGCAAGGAGGTGTGTGTGTGTGTGTGTGTGTGTGTGTGTGTGTGTGTGTGTGTGTGTAACACAAGGGATGGGCCTGGCCAGGATGAATGGGTCAGCAGAGGGTACAGAGGTCTGGGGAGGTAAGAAGGTAAATCACAAGTGACGTGTTTCTGTCCTGTTAGCACCATCTAGTGGGCTGGGGAGGGTCTTTGGAGGTGCAGTGAAGAACAGGACAGGCCTGGAACAAGGATGGTGGGGGTCTAGAAGAGAGTGACCCTGGGGAGCCCCTTTACTTGGATGGCAATGCTTTTGTTTTGTTTTGTTTTCTTGACCAAATTTTACATGGCCTCCATCTTTCTACGTAGTTGAGGATGGCCTTGAGTCTACTGCCTCCTCCCTACTGGGGTTATAGGCATGTGCCACCACACTCAGCTTCTCGGGTGCTGGGGACCAACCCCAGGGCTCTTGTATACACTCGGAGGGGCTCCACCACCTGAGCCGCATCTGCAGCCCCGCTGTTAGGAGTTGATAGGAAATGGTGTCCATAGGCTCCCGTGTTAACGCCTCTGGTTGGTGGTGCTACTTTGAAAGGTTCCGAAATCTAGGAGCCGGGAGCTGAAGAAATCTCTCAGAGGCGTGGCTCTTGGAAGACCCTGGTTTCCATCCATGCCCCAACCCTGGAAAGGTGGAGTTCGAGGAGCCAGCGCATATGGGAACTGGGGTTAAAGGGTGGTGATGGTGGCCGCCTTAGTCCAGGCTCCCTCCTGATCCAGTGTGGGGCTCTTCTCTGCAGGCTGTTGGGGCTGTGGGACAACATGAGCTGCTGGCCGTCTGCGGCACCGGCACAGACCGTGGAAGTGCAGTGTCCAAAGTTCCTCCAGATGCTCACGGGCAGAAATGGTAACCACTCAGCACCGAGGGCCCTGACCAGGGGTTGAAATGGCTCCTGGATGAGAACTCAGGCGCCAGGAATCTCTGAGGACAAGCAGTGGGTGAAATGACCAGGAGAAACCTCTGGAGACAAGATTCCGTGTGTGGGTGTGTGAGAGCACAGTTTCCAGGGTCCCAAGGAAGGCACCAGGAGACACTGTCTTTAGGGAAGTCTGAAGAAGGTTGAGACCACAGAGGTGGCTCAGCATGCTAAAGATGCTTGCTGTCGAGTCTGTGGATCTGAGTTCAATCCCCATGACCCACATAATGGAAGAAGAGAATTGATTCCCACAAGTAGCTCCCTAACCTCCACACAGGTGTCCAAAAAAAAGTAATAATAAAAAAGGAAGAGGCGGAGGAGAGGGGGGATGCGGAAGAAGAAGAGGAGGAGGAGAGCAGGAGGGGAAGAGGAGGAAGAGGAGGAGGAGGAGAGCAGGAGGGGAAGAGGAGGAAGAGGAGGAGGAGGAGAGCAGGAGGGGAAGAGGAGGAAGAGGAGGAGGAGGAGAGCAGGAGGGGAAGAGAAGGAAGAGGAGGAGGCAGCAGAGGCTAAGATGTGCTTTGTGTCCCCAGCTTTGGAACCCTCTCCCCTTCTTCCATATTTCTGTTCTCTTAGCGACCAGCCACCTTGCTTCAGATACCCCACAGTGCCAGCTTCTGAAGCCGAGTGCCTCTAGAACACTCACTTTCTGTGCCCATTGTTCTGGGCCTTGCTGGTAGCTGGAGGTGTCCCTGGGTGCCCTGGCCTCCTGGGGGGATGCCTTACCTGAGTTCATCTGCAGTTTGGGGTGCTTACCGGCACTTGCTGCCATGCCCGGCTTTCATGGATGCTGGGCATCCAAACCTGGGTGCTTACGCTTGCACAGCAAGCTCCCTCCCCCCCCGGCCTCTCCCCAGCCCTGGGAGTCAGTTTGAAACCCCTTCCTTTGTTCCTTCTCCCCCTCCTCTCTTCCATCTCTCATCTTCTTTTCACTTACCTCGGAACCTCCACGCTTGCCCCCTTTTCCTGTCATGCTTACACCTTCAATTTTATCAACTGTCTTCTCTGTCAGGACTCCTCGTGGGCACTTGGGTCTGTGAAGTTCAGGACTCAGGCCATTCATGCCCCCATGGTTGGTTTGGAAAAACATGCTGGCCAGGTTCCTGTTGGAAAGGACCTGTGGCTCTCCTCTCTACCAGCCTTCAGAGCCTTCTCAGAGCTGGCACACCTATTGCCTGTGGGCACAATGGTGACCAGAGGCTTGCCTGGTCACAGCCCTCCCAGTGAACGGCTTGAACTCCTGCCCTCCTCATTAACTAGAAGACCTCTGAGTTGGTGATTCACAGCCAAGTCAGTTTTCTTCTGCTGCAGTTTGGCCTGCTGTCACATGGTGTCGCTGTGGGGCCGCAGGTTTACCCCGAGGCCCCGCCTTCTGGGCGCTGGCCTGGCTCCCGGCTTGGTAGGAAGATCAGCTCATACCTAGCCTCAGGGCGTTGGCTGACCCAAGGTGAGGACCTGTCTGGGCCTGCCAGTCACCAAGAGCTTTCCTGTCCCATAGCTCTATCTCGGATCCGACTGGACATTTGCCCTCTGGCCCTCCAGAGGGGAAGGCTCCCCACAGTGTGTCCCCAACCCCAGAGGAACATGTTCATGGACAACAGTCGGTGTTCCAGACAGCTTCCTTTTGAACAAGGAAAATACATTCTGGAGTTAATTCCTAAGGAGTTCTTTGCCGCAACAATCTTCGTGCTGGCCCAGACAGGCATCTGAGTGACTAGAAAAATTGCAGGCCGGTTTCTACCCCAGATAGTTCTCATGCCAGGTCTAGCATGTATTCCTTCAAGGAGACATTCCTTCGATTTATTTTCCTTTGAAAACAGTACTGGTATTTTCAAAGTTCCTTGTCAAAAATGTATTTAGCAGGACATGATCCCATGGGCCTGTAATCCCAGCCTCCTCTGCGGCTGAGGCAGGAGGATCCCAAGTTTGAGGCCTTTTTGAGCAACTCAGTGAGACTGTCTCAAAATAAAGAGTAAAAGGGGCTGAGGAGATGGCTTGGTTGGCAAAGCACTTACTACACAGATACGAGGACCTGAGTTTGATCCCCACCATCCAGGGCAAAGCTGGGCGCAGAGGCACATGCTGTAACCGCAGTACTGGGGAGGCAGAGGCATTAAGATTTGGAGTTTGCTGCCCAGTCAGGTTAGAATACTAGGTGAGCTCCAGGTTCAGTGAGAAACCTTGTTTCAAAAAAAATAAGGTGAAGAGTGGTCAAGGAAGATACTTTATGTCACTGTCTGGCCTCCGTGTACACACACACACACACACACACACACACACAGAGAGTTAAAGAGGGTTAGAGACAAAATTTAGTGAAAGAGCTCTTACCTAGCATGCCCCAGACCCTAGGTTCAATCCCCAATCTCTTTTTCCTTCCCCCTCCACCCTCCCATACACACACACACACACACACACACACACACACATACACACACACACACACGTTTCTGGGTGGGATCAGGTACCTATCCAGCCTTTTAGATAGGACCCCAGGGACTTGAGGATCAAATGGAAGCTTGGGACAGGTTCTCCCCTGAACTGCAATGCATGCACACACAGACGTGCACACTTAAGCTTTCGGGGTGCTTATGAGGGACTCACTGTCCCCCTTAGGAATGAATCCCAGGAGAAGTGAGTGGAGTTGACGGCATGGAGAGAGCCCATCCTTCCACTGTCCCGTAGGGTGCCCCATACGGGCACAGCCGGAGATCTAGGGAATATGCTACTGGGTCCCTGAGGATAGAGGGCCCTAGACAGGTGGGCAGCTGGGCTGGGCTGCACCCACAGAGAGCCGCCATCTCAGCGTGTGCTGCTAGCCTTTGGCTCTGGAGCCGTGTGTTTCTATCTAATCAGCCCACACTTGACCATCATTCTTTCCCATCCCCCAACCTCGCTCCCTGACTTCATTCCAAAGCTCTCTCACCCCTCCCTAGAATGCTAAGATGCTACACCCTGCCCATGCCTGCCTCTTGTGGGAAGGCCGTTTCTGGCTGGCAGCAGCCTGGGCCCTTTCTTGTGACAGGCTGTATCCTGCTCGCCCCGATTATGGGGAGAGTGATTTGTTGCAAAGTCACATTAAGACTAAGAAACGGCGCTGGGCAGAGAACTGGGATTCGGCCGATTCTAGGCTGGTGGTTCAGGCCTCCTGAACCTTGGAACCTTAGGGCTGGACATGTCTAGGGCCCTGAAGACACAGCCTTCGGAGACTAGGAGCCTCTGTGGGAGGGACCACAGGGAGTTTCCTGATGGGAGAGGACTAGCAAGGGACCCACCCTGCGTGGGCACCGTTATCCAGGCCTCCTTCACTGGGCTGTGGGGTGAGACACAAATCTGTGCTGAAGGAGTTTAGAACAGCGACTGGTCTGAGAAAAGCTGATAGTGTTTCTCCGGCTCAGTGGAGCCTGCTGGACCCCAAACCACCAACAGCAGCCTAGGCCCTGAGGTCTCTAGGGGAGACCAAGCCAGCCCCAGCAATGGCTGTTAAGGGGCCACTGGACAGGACTGTCATTCACGGAACTTGATGATGGCATCCTCAGCCTGGGACAGACACAGGTCCTTGGTGACTAGAATGAAAATTCAGTTGGTCATTCAGGACAAGGAGAGAAACTTCTGGAAACTGTAGAAGGCCTTCCTGGCCAGTGGCTCCTTTTTGACCGGTGTCTCCTTCCTGGCCAGTGTCTCCTTCCTGGCCAGTGTCTCCTTCCTGGCCAGTGTCTCCTTCCTGGCCAGTGTCTCCTTCCTGCCAGTGACTCCTTCCTGACCAGTGTCTCCTTCCTGGCCAGTGTCTCCTTCCTGACCAGTGACTCCTTCCTGACCAGTGTCTCCTTCCTGACCAGTGTCTCCTTCCTGGCCAGTGTCTCCTTCCTGACCAGTGACTCCTTCCTGACCAGTGTCTCCTTCCTGACCAGTGTCTCCTTCCTGACCAGTGACTCCTTCCTGACCAGTGTCTCCTTCCTGGCCAGTGTCTCCTTCCTGGCCAGTGTCTCCTTCCTGGCCAGAGGCTCCTTCCTGGTCTGTGGCTCTTTCCTGACCAGTGGCTCCTTCCCTTTGCCTTTGGATCCTGGCCTTGTAAGGCCAGGTGGGGGACAGGGATGGGTAGGTGTTAGAATGTGTGTCTAGCATGCAAGAGTCCCTGGTGAGATTCCCCAGAGCCATACATGTGCACATACACAAGCACACCCATGCATCCCCACAGTGGGAAACCCTCCCTCCTGGTGTACCCCACGCAGTGGGAAACTCAGCCCTGTTCTCTACGAAAAGAGCTCAGCCCAGGTCTGCCGACCTCATACCTTCCTCTGCCTGTGCAGTAAGCCAGTGCTGGTGCCCAAGGACTCTGGGAAACCATTACCCAGCAGCCCGTGCCTGGCAGGGATGGAGGGCAAACACAGTTGCAGCTATCCCAACAGGCAGCCTCAGTGTCTCGGCTAACGGAATAATAACCCAATTCCTCCCATGAGGGGCAGCTGCCTGACAGGCTTTGACTCAATGGCCGCTGATGGTTTCCATCTGGTGAGGCGAGCAGGACGCAGTGGTCAAGCTTGAAGACCGGAGTTCGATCCCCAGAACCTTTGCAAAATGCACTTGTAACGCCTGCGTCAGGGAGGCAGAGGCAGGTGCATCCCTGGGACTCACTAACCAGTTGGATTAGTCAAGTTAGCAAGTTCCAGGCCAGTAAGAGACTGTCTCAGAAAGCCAAGGTGGGTGGCGTCTGAGGAATGGGACCCAAGGTTGACCTTTGACCTATACACACACACACACACACACACACACACACACACACACACAGAGAGAGAGAGAGACAGAGAGACAGAGGGAGAGAGACAGAGAGACAGAGAGACAGGGAAGGAGAGGGAGAGGGAAGGAAGGGAGGAGAGAGAGAGAGAGAGAGAGAACTCTGAGACCCTAAGGATTCATTGTAACAGAAACCAAGTCCTCACCATCCACCCAGATGTTTCAGGACCGACCTATTACATCAGCAGAACTGGGTGTGAGTAAGAAAGGGAATTCGTACATGATGTGAAGAGCCCCACAGACCCAGCCCTCGTTCTCCATTTACTGAGATAATGATGTGGGCAAGTCATGGCACCGCTGCATGCCTCAGTTTGCCCACTTATAAAGTGACGGTAATACTTTCATGTTCCCGGGGATTTTCTTGTCACGGTTCCATCGCCTGCTCCCCACCACTCATCTGCTGTCTACTTGTCACCCTCAGGGTCTCTGTTCAGGAACTGCACACGGGATGGCTGGTCAGAAACCTTCCCCAGGCCTGACCTGGCCTGTGGGGTCAACATGAATGACTCCTCTAATGAGAAACGGGTAAGCCTGTCACGCTGTACTGCCACGTGGGTGGGTGAGCGCAGGATGAGGTCCAGGAGGGACATGGGAGTCAGAGAGGACCTGGGTGCCAGCATGATCAGCATGCACCATCCCACCCAGTTCATAGGGGTGGGGGATGGAGCCCGGGGCTTTGTGCACACTGGGCAAGCAGCGCTCCTCGGGCCGAGCCACATCTATGCTGGAACTTCGTTCTTTTTGTTAAAACCCCCCTCCTTCCACGGGCTGACGATGACAGGTCCTGCTTGGCTTTCCCTTCCTTCCTTCTTTCCTTCCTTCCTTCCCTCCCTCCCTCCCTCCCTCCCTCTCTCCCTCCCTCCTCTCTTCCTCCTTCTCTCTCTCTTCCTTCTCCTCTCCTCCCTCTCCCTCCTCCCTCCCTCCCTCCCCCCCCTCCCTCCTCCCTCCCTTCCTTCCTTCCTTTGGGCATGTGTCACTAGACTGATGACAAATGTCAGTAGTGTGCTCAGACTGATAGAAAGGCCAGGTACAGATGCCTTTTAAGCATCTACAATGTCTAGGGCTCCTACTTAGAGCAAAGATTGCCGGACTGTGGCCTTGGGTCCTGACCAGCTTTGGCAAATGAAGTTTGGTTGGGGCATAGCCAAGTCCATTAGCTCTGCAAGGCTGCTTCTGAGTGACAGGGATGGAACTGAGTAGTTGTGAGAGACTGTGTGGTACTTTAAGCCTAAAATATTGACTGTCTGTCTCTGAATAGGAGACGCTCGCTGTCAGCTGGGTAGAGGGACAGCAAACAGGTGGCACTGCCAGGCTCCAAGGGAGAGACTCTAAGTTTGACCCAGGACAGAGCCAGGGTGTTCCCGGACTCTGAGCCCTCTAGGGGCAACACACAGCTGCAGATGTTAAAAGCTGAGGGGACAAGGGTCACAGGAGAGCTCCTGGGAGTCAGGGTCATGCTGGGGTCAGACTTCACAGATAGGAAATCGGGGCTGAAGGTCACTTGTTATTGAATAGGACAAATTCTTCTGCCAGGACACTTCACACGGTCCACCTGTGCCTTCTTGGGCTCCCATGAACTGGTGTAGGCATCACCAGACCAGACGGCCACCGTCAGTAGTGCGGGCCTCCCTGTGCCAGGTTTCCTGTTGACGGGGAGGGCACGGGGTAGTGGTTAAGAGCGTGAACTCAGGAGCTGGCACTGCACACCAACAGGTTGAGCCAAGAACTTGTGAAATTCCACAGATCTTTTTCTTTCCTTACTTTTTTTTAAAAAATATGGGACGCTTCACGAATTTGCATGTCATCCTTGCACAGGGACCATGCTAATCTTCTCTGTATCGTTCCAATTTTATTATGAGCTGCTGAAGCGAGCACACTTTTTTTTTTTTAAAGCAGCCTCATATAGCCCAGGCTAGCCTCAACCTCCCTAAGTAGTCCAGAATGACCTAGAACTCCTGTTCAACTCAGGCTGGCCTCAGCCTTCCTAAATAGCCCAGAATGACTTAGAACTCCTGGTCCTCCAGCCTTCTCCTCCAGAGTACTGGAATTACAGGCATGCTACACTATGCCTGATGAGTGTGGTGCTGAGACTCGAACTCAGAACGTTTAACCTGCTAGGCAAGCATTTGATCAACTCTTTGTCATCTTAGGGAGGGGACGCTCCACACCTACTGAACTCCGTTTCCCCTCCCCAGCTCCCGAAACGCTCCCAGCCACAAGCATTCCACTTTATCTTATTTTGTTTTTATTAGGAAGGGCCTCATGTAGCCCAGGGTGGCTTCAAACTCCTGATGTAGCTGAAGTGACTGAACATCTGATCCTCCTGCCTCTGCCTCCCACATGTTGGGTGACAGGTGTGTGCCACCATGCCTACTTTATACAGCTGGAGCTGGTCCATATCCCAACTCTACACGATTCTTTGGTGTCCCAGGCTCCAGGGGTCATTAGTCTAAGGTAACGCATCACCCTCCACAGCTCTTCTCTTCACCCCCGTTGCTGGAGGAGGGAGGCTCCACCTCACACAGTCATCACGTCGAGGGTCATCTGATGCCAAAATGCCCTTGTTTATTCTGAGTCAAAGTCTGCATGCTTTCTCTTAAGCTTCCTCCACTGGACCTTAACACAGGCAATGTTGTCTTTCATTTTGTCAATCATTGTAATATTCTCCGCATAAATTGTCACCACTCTGCCACCCCACATGCTTGGCTGGTCCTATGCACTTCGGATGATGCCGCCGGTCACCGTCTTCCAAAAGCACCCTGAAGATTCGTTAAGGTGCCTCTTAAAATAACACCCTTGCACTCATGACAGCCCAGTGACATGGCCACCTGTTCAGAGCATTCTGTTGGTGAAAGAGAAAATACGCCCGTTTTTATTTTTGGAGCCTAACTCATTCCTCCGAGGTCCTGCTGTCTGGCCCTGCTGACTCATGCTGAAGAGCGGATGGTGCTGGGGAGGCCACCACGTGCTGAGGGTCTCCTGCATGCCAGGCATTGTGGACACACCCCATCTATTAGCCTCCTCCTGTTTCCAACAAGCCTGCAGGGAGAGAATATGACTCCCATTTTGTAGACAAAGAGCTGGGGCTCAGAGACGTTAAGTAGTTTGCTCAAGGTTGCACAGCTGGTGAGTGACAGGCTGGCCTTCTTGGGTTTGGAAGCTCGTCTTGTTTCTCTGCTGTCTACTGCGTGACACTGTGAGCCATTCCGATCCCAAGGCCATTGCTGTGCGAAGCCAGCAAGGTCCCCTGTACGGTTCTTGTGCCTCAGAACGGCTGTTTCCCCGTCCACTCTTACTGAACAGCACGTAGCCACTGTAGGAAATGCCAGGAGAGAAAACGATGAGGGGACTCACACCTCTCTGCTCAGAGCCGTGGAACCAAGGTCAGTTACCGCCTGACACGGTCTCCTTGCCGTATTTTTTTATTATACGTTTTGTTTGTGTTATGGGGGAAGAGGGCTGGTACCTGTGCCACAGCTCCGGGGACCAGAGGACAGCTTGCTACGATCAGTTCTCTCCTTCTATTATGTGGAGCCCAAGGACTGAACTAACGCAATCAAGTTTGTCCACAAGTGTCTTTACTAGAGCGACCCTACCAGCCCACCACAAGTTCCCCTCCCCCACCCCAGACAGGGTTTCTCTGTGTCGCTTTGGAGCCTGTCCTGGAACTCGCTCTGTAGACCAGGCTGGCCTGGAAATAACACAGATCCGCCTGCCTCTGCCTCCGAGTGCTGGGATTAAAGGCCTGCACCACCACCGCCCGGCTCACAAGCTTGTTTTTAATGAAGATAAGAAATTGAACAGCACAGATTGGCTGATATCCTTTTTTCCCCTTCTAGACAAGGTCTTGTGTATCATAGACTAGCTTCAAACTCGCTATGTTACATGGCTCCATAGATTTTTAAAATGTGATGGTAAGATCCATTCACAGGATATATAAATGCAGGTCCCAAGCAAGACCCACGGAACATGATAATCAATTTTTTAGAAAATGTTTTGCACAGATAGCAAATTCCAGTGGCTTGCTTTATTTCTTTTCCATCAGACTTTCACGTAGTCAAAGGTGGCGGGAAGAACTCTGAACTTTTGATCCTTCAACCTCTGGCTCCAGATAGATTCCCCAGGAACTGGAGTTAGTTACAGGCAATGGTGAACTGCCTGACATAGATCCTGGGAAGCAAACTTGGGTCTTCTGAAGAGAAGCAAGCTCTTTTGAGTGCTGAGCCATTGCTCCAGGCCCTGGGTATCTTAACTAAGGGCACTAACAAACCTCACCATTTTAATTGAACTAGATGGTGAAGGGTGTATCGAGAGACGAAAACAGACCATGAAGGTAGAGGAGGTAATCGAGGGACAAGGAGAGGAATCGCTTTATCTGAAAATGACAGGGCATTGCTTACAATTACAACTTTTCTATGTATGACAGACAGCCTTCCTCTAGAAGACTAATTTATTTTAGGTGGTTCTAGAAAGAAAAAAAAAAAGAAAAGACTAATAGGTGGAATGCAAAAGTTAGCTACTTTGAGTGCTACTCAAAAAGATTCTGAGCCAGGCTTGGTGGCACATGCCTTTAATCCCAGCACTAGGGAGGCAGAGGCAGGTGGATCTCTGAGTTTGAGGCCAGCCTGGGCTACAGAGTGAGTTCCAAGACAGCCAGCACTACACAGAGAATCCTTGCCTTGAAAAACAACAACAACAACAAAAAGTTTCTGGCTGGGACTGCTATCATATACCTTTGATGACTTCACTTAGAAGGTATAAGCAGGCAGATAAGGAGTTCAAAGTCATCTTCAGTTATATTATGGGTTCAAGGCCAGCCTGGAATGTATGGGATCCTTTCTCAAAACAAAACAAGGGATGGAGGTGTAGTTACGTTGAAAGAGTGCTTGCCTAGCATGCATGGAGTCCTGTGTTTGGCCCCCAGTACCTCATAACCAGACATGGCAGTACATGACACCTGTAATCCAAGCACTTAGGAAGTGGAGGCAGAATTCAAAGTCATCAGGAAGTTTGGCCACACAGGAAGTTTGAGGCCAGTCTGAGATACATGAAAAACCCTTTCTCAATATACATATATACATATACATACATACATACATATATAATATTTTTTTCTGGTATTTCCCATTTTGTATGCCAAATGGATTCCTCCAAAAGTAGTGAGCAGCTTGTCTCTGAAAGTTCCAGTTAAGCCTTGAATTCAAAGTGCTGGTAAAGGGACCTACCAACAGCCATCGGAATAGTCGTCAAGGTTGTCGGGACCAATGCTGCCTCAAGCCGGTGCTCTGGGACACAGAAGGGCCAGCTAGAGCCAATGGGCAGGCAGGGCTGACCTGTGCCTCTCTCTGCAGCATGCATACCTGCTGAAGCTCAAGGTCATGTACACTGTCGGCTACAGTTCCTCCTTGGCCATGCTCCTGGTCGCCCTCAGCATCCTGTGCTCTTTCCGGTGAGAACATATCGCCCATTCTCCAGCACCCCCAGCCCTCGTGGACACAGTCCTCAAGTCTTCCTATTTCCTCGGGATGGAAAGAGGGAGGTCTGGGTGGGTTGCCTGGCCATTTTGTGAAGCTGAGGACAACTATAAATGTGGCTCAACACAAAATGGAAACTTAAAACATACTTTTTTTTTGTAACTCAGAAAAAAAAAACCCAGTAAATTTTGTAGATGACAATGTGCCGTTAGAATGTCATGTAAATGATTGTTTGTAGACATATGTATGCCCTGCAGTTGGACAGCCCCGGATTTAATGTGTATACGAAGACAGTTCTTTGTCCGGTACAGTCCAGAGAAGCTAAAAAGTTGAGGGGCTTCCTTGGGGGGGGGGTAGGGGTGTGGCTCAGTTGGTAGAATACCCGTCTAGCAAGCACAAGCCTGGGTTCAATCCCTGCTCTGCATACACTGGCCGTGGTGACACAGGTCTGTGGCGGCCCTAGGTGGAGTAGGAGGATCAGAAGTCCATAGTCATCCTTGACTATGTAGGCAATTGGAAGCCAGCCTAGGCTGCCTAAGATCCTATCTCAAAATAAAATACCCGGAGGACCAGTAACAAACTTGCAGTCCCTAGAGCACAGGGGGAAAATCCGGGAGCTGGAGGTGGTGCTCGGTCGGGCCGAAGACAGATTGCTGTTGCAAAGCCAGTGATTATGTTACTCTGTTCTCGTCTGGTCTATTCTGAGTCACCGTATCGCCATGTAGCCCCTACTAGCCTAGAACTCGAGGTGATCCTTCTGCCTCCACCGCCCGCATGCTAGAGTAACAGGCATGCACCGCTGTGCCCGGCTTTCTTTTCTTCAGTCCCGCAGGGTTGCACCACCCACCTCGGGACCTATGCCCTCATGCGGGTTCATCCACGGAGAGAGATGGGACCTGAGGGCTTTGGCTTCCCCGTGTAAGGGAAGGGCAGGGAGGGGCAGGTAGACCCCGTCAGAGCACCAGCCCCTCTTTCCATGGTCTTGCAGCCCCACATTCTCTCTGACAGGCGGCTGCACTGTACCCGAAACTACATCCACATGCACCTCTTCGTGTCCTTCATCCTGCGCGCCCTGTCCAACTTCATCAAGGATGCTGTCCTCTTCCCCTCCGATGACGTCACCTACTGTAATGCCCACAGGGTAACGTGCCTAAGTGTCCTAGACTGCCTTGGAGAGGACCAAGCCCCGTAGTCCATTGTCCTCCTTGCAAGCATCCATTAAGATTACACAGATGCTCCAGGTCAAAGGTGGTGCTTGGCAGCAGATAGAAGTTTCAGGAGGTTCTATAAGGTTCTGAGGCCCTGGCAGTGTGATATAAGTCATGTGTTTTGGGAGGTGGTGGAGGCTGCCTTTAATCCCCCAGTGCCCCGGAGTGGACCAGCCACTCTGAGAACTAGACCTGGGGTTAGGCTTCTCCTTTGGACCCCTGCCCACTCCCAGTTAGAGACAAAGCAAAGTCTGGGGGAAGTCGCCTGCTTCTTGGAAGAAGAAGGTGAGTGCCTGCCTGAATGTCTGCCTATCTCCCTCCCACTGTCTAGATGGCGCTTAAGTCATGGCACTCACTCTGTGTGTCACCTGGGGTCCCTGACTGCCCACCATAAACAGCTCACTGCTGAAGAATCCCTAGCATTCCACAACCTTTCCCTCTGTCTGTTCTGCCCGCATGTGGGCCTGCGGCCTCAGGCTTTTACCTCAGGGCTGCAATATGGGTGTTACAGCTCCAAGTTTCACATCCACATTCTGGGCAAGGAGGAAGGTTGCTGATTAAACATTTTATTTTCATTTTGAGAGATTTTGCTTTTTTATTTATCTTCCAGAAAGTACACACACACACACACACACACACACACACACACACACACACACACACACACTCGGAAGAGGAAAAGGCAGTTGTGTTAACTTTGACTCAGCACCCCATTCTCTCCCTAGGCTATAAGTATCCTCCTTGGAAAATGAAGGTGTTGGTCAGTACTGGGTGGCTTTCTCTGGAGGAATGCAAGTGTCTTCCTCACCAAGGCTCAGGGCCAGCTCATGATTGGAATCCACTGCCTGATTCTGGCACCTCCTAGGTCATCTTCACTGGGCCCGGGGACTTGGAGGCTCTAGAGAACACCGTGGACCTGGCCTCCTGACCAAGGAAGGCTTCAGGAGAACCCTTGAGTGTGTTCATTTCTGTGTGTATACATGCTTGTGCATGAGTGTGCACATGCACGTGGGGAGAAGAGGTCAAGCTCATATACCTTCCTCAGACGCTGCCTCTTATTTTTTGAGACAGGGTCTGTTACCGGCCTGGAGCTCCCCAAGGGTGTTAGGCTGACTGGCCAGTGAGCCTCAGGGACCTGCCTGTCTCTACCTTCCTAGTGCTGGGATTGCAAGCATGCACTGCTGTATCTGCCTTTTTAAAATGTGGGTTCTGGGAATCAAACTCAGGTCCTCATGCTTAGCCAGCACACACTTGACCCACTGGGTCATCTCCACAGTCCTATGGAGATAGCTGTGCACCTCAGGTTTCACCCTGGGCCTGCCTCCTGCCTCCTACAGTGTAGTGCTCTTTTCTGTGGGAGCAGTTCCCCCAAGGGAGGCTCAGTCACCCCGCCCACGCTCACATGCCTGTCTCTTCCAGGGGGGCTGTAAGCTGGTCATGGTCTTCTTCCAGTACTGCATCATGGCCAACTACGCGTGGCTGCTGGTGGAGGGTCTCTACCTTCACACGCTCCTCGCCATCTCCTTCTTCTCAGAAAGGAAGAGCCTGCAGCTGTTTGTGCTCCTCGGATGGGGTATGTCTGTCCAGGGCGTTGGACCCGTGTGCTTTGCAAGGAAGGATGCTAAGTTGAGAGATGGGAGGATTCAGTTTCTAGTTGCAACTCCATCCATCCACCCATCAATCCACTCACCAAACTATCCACCATACACCCACCCGCCCATCCATTCAACCTATAGAGTATGCAGAGAGAGAAACCGGGGACTTCTTGTCTAGTCCCGGATCCACACTGAACTAACTTGGGTAATCTTTGGCAAGGTGCTGGATCTTTAACCATCCAACCTCAGGTTCCTTCCTTTCAAATGTGAAATAAGAGCTGTAATTTAGCGTCAACTCAATGTCGGGAATCTGAGCTCTTTCCAATTTTATTCTGCCCAGCACTTGCCTCCTCTTCCATAGATGATTCCTTCTCGTGTCCTCTTTATGGGGATCCTTGCAAGTCTGAACTCAGGAGAGATGGCTCAGACAGACTTCAGCATAAAGAAGACAAACTGACCCACATAACTGACGAGTACAGAGATCACCAACTTCACACCAAGCTGAATTCAGGCATTTAATGTTTTCCCTTCTGCCTTTACATTGCCGTTTGTAACAGCAGCATTATTCCCGCTATTTTCTGTGTTATCACCAGGAGCTTGTGAGATGCCTGCTTTCTCACTACCAGGCTCCAATAAGATAAAGACGAGGAACCTCTGGGTACACGTGCGCGCGCGCGCACACACACACACACACACACACACACACACGCACGCGCACACACACACACATGCACACGCACACGCACACTCACATGCACGCACACACGCACGAACATGCACACGCACACACATGCGCACGCACACACGCATGCACATGCACGTGCACACACACGCACACACACGCACACACACACATGCACGCATACACACACGCACACGCACATGCACACTCACACGCACACACGCACGCACGAACATGCACACGCACACACATATGCGCGCGCACACGCGCATGCACATGCGCGTGCACACACACGCACACACACGCACACGCACACACAGTCCCACTTATCTCATACATGTGGCTGAGACAACCACAGGGGACTGAGAGAACAGAATGCACTGGAATGCACTGATGGCTGCAAGCCTCTCAAGCTACCTGGTTTCCAAAGGATGCTCAGGATTTAGTTTCTAGGAGAGAGACAATGATAGCAATCAGTTGTGCAAAGGCCCCACAGCATGGTTTTTCTCCTGTCCTTTCTGGCCAAGGGAAATAACTTCCGTTTCTCCATCACTTACTGTATTCTAGGTGGTGGCTTGGTACTTTACACTGGTCACTTAATCAAGTCACAAACCTCCAGAAGTCTCTCAGAGACTTGAGCTCAGAGATGGGGCACATATGTTCAACTCACACTCTAGACAAGGGTGGATTCAGGGTTACCTGCCAGTAACAAACATCCACCCACCCACCCACTCAGTCACTTAGGTGCCAAATATCTGTCTATCTACCCATCCATCTACCCACTTATGAACACAATCTATACCCACCCACCCATGCATACATTACACACCCATACACCTCCCATGTACCCATTCATACACCCATGCACCTCCCCATGCATCCATCTAGCCATCACTTATGAACCCCAAACCCATCCATCAGTCCACCCATCTGTCCATCTAACCTACCCTTTTATTGTTCTTTTGATTTATCACATACGTAAGTAACCTCAAGGCTTAAGGTAGAATAAGGTTCCTTAGGAGTGGTTCACAAGCTTCGCTTGGTGTCTGCCTTGTGTCCCTGCAAGGAAACCCTCTTCTGGGGTTTCTGCTTGTCTAAATCCCCACAGGCTAGAGTCGCATCTCTCCATCAGACCAGCAGGGAGGCTGGCAAAACACTGCCCCTCGTGCTCCAGAACTTCGGCCTATTTAGCACATGACCCTTGACCCGCAGGGGCTTGTAGGGCCCTGCAGATGGCTGCATAGGCGAGTAATCCCGTGGGCAATCAGGGACTTGCCTTGGACTGCCCCTGATTTAGAATGCAGCTCACGGAACTCCACAGCCCTAATCGGTCAGGATCTGAGAAATCTATAAGATCAGGACCCCAACTGACTCAATGCCCAGCAGTTCTTTGTGTTCAGTGCTCACAGAAATGCAGGAGTTAAGGCTGGGGGTGTGGTCCAGTTGGTAGCGCACTTGTGTTCATTCATGAATCGACTCCCTGGACAGCACTAACCTGGTTGGTGGTGCACACCTGCCATCCCAGGATCGCAAATACAAGGCCGTTCTCTTACACACACAGTGAGTTCGAGGACAGTCTGAGCAACAGGAGATGCTGTCTCCCACACATATTTACTAAAGCAATGTAAAGATTACTGACACCAGATTAGCAATCCCATCACCCACAGGGCTTCAGTCAAGAAAGGAGATGTAAAAGTGTTTGGGATTGGACCCAGGGCCTCCTGTATACTACACACATGCTCTACCACTGGGCCACACTCCCCAGCCCTGTTCTTCAGCTCTGCTGTTCCCCCTAATGTTCATCCTCGTGTTCCTCTCTCCATGGGGGATGGTGCACTTGAGAGGGCACCCATGTACGTGCCAGAGGACCACCCAGGCATCACATCTTGGGATCCATCCACCAGGAAGACGGGTGCTGAACTTCCTAAGTGCTAGGCTGACTGGTGCTCAGGCTCCAGGACTCTGCCGGTCTCCACACCCCCCAGTGCTGGCATTACAGGCATGCATCAGCTCACACAGCTTTTTCTCCAGGTCTGGGACTTGAACTCAGGCCCCCATGCTGGCAAGGCAAGACAGTGAACCGTGTCCCCAGCCCGAATTCTCACATTCCTGAACAACACACCCCGCTTTCTTGATCTTCCACCTGAAATACTGTTTTTGAGTTCCGATGGAAGATAAAGGTACCGAACCCCTCATCTGCACCTATGTTCCTTATTACTGGTCTTCACAGCTGTGGCTCAAGCCCACGCATTCATTTACATATCCAGCGTGAACATTATCAGAGCTGTGAAAATACCGTTTACTGCTGAGCCAAGTGGTGTCCAATTATTTTGTTTTCTGTTTATTTATTGTTTTATTTTTCCTAGAGTCATATTTTATTTGTACATTATTATTATTATTATTATTATTACTACTATTATTTTGATACAGATGTAATTTACCCATTGGGCTTAGACAGATTCAGGTTCCTGTGAGTGACTCAAAGTTTAGAGAGATAATCATGTTTCCTAACTACTAGCTTCATTTGGCTTCTCCCTGGTGCCTTTAAAGATTTTATTTTTTAATTTTATGTGTGTGTGTGTGTGTGTGTGTGTGTGTGTGTGTGTGTGTTCCTGTGGCTGTGTGTGTGTGCAGTACCTGTGGAGGCCAGAAGAGGGCATCAGATCCCCTAGAGCTGGAGTTAGAGGCAGGTGTGAGCCAGCCAGCTGGGGGTGGGAACTGAATGGGATCCTCTAAAAGAACAGCAAGTACTCTAAACCATCAAGTCGTCTCTCTAGCTCCTCTCCCTCCTTTGTGCACTGAATTAACAAGTGTCTCTCCTAGGAATGCCCTCCTCTGACTCTTCTGCTTGTCTAAGTCTCCAGGTGCGAGGGTCTCGTCTCTCCGGTAGACCAGAAGAGAGGCGACCAATCAGACTATTTTTACTAATTCTTCCAAATCCTCTGAAAAACCCTTCAGTCTTATTTTACAAATCATTAAATGCAATAGGAAATCTCTAAGTTCTTATATGTTTTGTCAATCTGAATTTTGTGTGTAATGTGTGTGTCTATGTGTGTGTGTATGTGTAGTGTGTGTGATGTGTGTGTGTGATGTGTGTGTGTGTGTGCACATGTATGTAGAAGTCAAAGGTTTATGTCAAGTGTCTTCCACTACCACTGTCCATTTTATCTTTTGAGATGGGGTCTTTCCCTGAACTAGAGCAGACTGATTGCTAGACCGAAGGGCAGTGGAGTCCAGGGCTGCCCCTGCCTCTGCTTCCCTCTCCCATGCTAAGACATCTATTGCCATGCCTTTTTCAAAAAGATACATTTACTTTTACTTTATGTGTGTTTGTTTTTATGTATGTATGTGTACCACAGAGGCCAGATTTGGGCATCAGGTCCCCTGGAACTGGAGTTACAAACAGTTGTGAGTCACCGTGTGTGTGTGCTGGGAACTGAACCCAGGTCCTCTGGAAGAGCAACAAATGCTCTTAACCGCTGAACCATCTCTCCAGCTCCCTATGGTGCTGAGGATACGAACTCAGGTTCACAGTGTGTATAGGAGTCTTTTTACTGACTAAGCCCATCTCTCCAGCCATGTATACCTAAATTTTTTTGAAAAGCAATTAGAGAGAGAGAGAGAGAGAGAGAGAGAGAGAGAGAGAGAGAGAGAGAGATTATCTAAAGACTGGTTTCAAAAATGCCGGGATTAGAGATATATCTCAATGGTATGGCCCTGCCTAGCATGCTGGAGGCCCTGAGCTTGAACCACAAAAACATTAAGAAAAAAAATGAGAGATGTCTTTGTGTTTTCAACTGTCACGAGGATGTACTCTAACACAGCTTCCCTCTCCTGCCCTCCCCTCCCTCCCCTGCCCTGTCCCCTGCTCTCCCCTGCCCTCCCTGCTCTCCCCTGCCCCCTCCCTTCCCCTGCCTTCCTCTGACATTTGGTTGCCCTTTCTTCTACAAATGCATGTCTCCATTTCTTTTTCTTGCATTTTTTGTTTTTGTTTTGAGATAGGAATTCACTATTTAGATCAGGTTGACCTTGAACTTGCAATCCTTCTGCCTCAGTCTCCTCAGGGTTACAATTACAGGCCAGTGGCTCTGGTCCTTCCTTCCTTCCTTTCTTCCTTCCTTCTTTCCTCCCTCCCTCCCTCTCTCTCTCTCTCTCTTTTATATTTAGTATTAATGTAATGTATTTAATATGTGTGTGCATGGGTGTGTGCATGAGTGTGTATGGTGTGATATGTGTATGGAGAGACAGAGGGCACCTTGTGGGAGTTGACTCTCTCCTTCCTCCATATAGGTCCCTGGGGTGCAACTCACTGGGCCATCTTACCAGACCACGTCCTGGCTTTGAAAAATGCTCCTAGGCTGTCTCTTAGATCCTTTCCTCATGCCTTGGCTTCAGGCTCTGCTGAAACTCTTTAATCACTGATCCATCCTCCCTTGTTCTTAGCTCCTGCTCTGCCTGCCCAGGTTCCAATGGAGTCTTCTGCCTTCCTTTGGGGGATCTTGCCATTATCTTCCAGCTCCTCCGCTGACTGTTTATTTTGGAAATCGTGTGTTCCTTTCTCTGCCCTCTTTCTTTGTTCTCTGGATGCTCCCGGTTGGCAGCAGCCTGCTGTCTCTTGTAGATGTAATCTTTCCCGACTCTCTGTGATCTCCTTGGGGTTGTTTTGTTCAAGTTCCTTCTGCTCCCTGCTTGGTCTGTTTCCTCTCAGTCCCTTTTCTCTGGTTGTTTTGTTTCTAGCTTTTGATGTAATCTGATGTCTGTGACCTTGACTTTCTGTTCGGAGTTAAGAATGAGTCAGTCCAGCGTTGATGGAAAGCCCCATTTCCCCAGGGAAACCAGCTTGGAAGTGGCTACTGTATTGGGGGCCCTCAGCTATTTCTAGGCTTTTTAAAAAAGTTGCATTTATTTGTTTATTATGTACAGGTATGTGTATATGTATATATGTGTATGTATGTGTGTATGTATGTGTGTATATATGTGTGTGTATGTGTATATATGTGTGCGTGTATGTGTATGTATGTATGTATGTGTGTGTGTGTGTGTATATATGTGTGTGTGTGTATATATATGTGTGTGTGTATGTGTATATATGTGTGTGTGTATGTGTATGTATGTATGTGTGTGTATATATATATGTGTGTGTATGTGTATATATGTGTGTATGTGTATGTATGTATGTATGCATGTATGTGTGTATGTATATCTGTATATATGTGTGTGTATGTGTATGTATGTATATGTGTATGTGTATGTATATATGTATGTATGTGTGTGTATATATATGTGTGTGTATGTGTATATATGTGTGTGTGTGTGTGTGTGTGTGTGTGGTGCAGTCCGTACACATGCCACAGTACAGATGTAGAGGTGAGAGGACAGCTGGTGGGCGTCGGTTCTTGAGTCCAGGGATCAAACTCAGATTGTGAGGCTTAGTGGCAAGAACTCTGACCAACAAGCCATCTCAACAGCCCTATTTCTAGGCCTTTTGTCTGGGGTCATTCAGTTTATTCCAAAAAGCATCCTTTAATGTCTTTGGTTGGAGTCAGGGGAGCAGAGTGAGGTAGAGATTTTCCTCGTAGAGATCTAAAAACATAGTAGCCCAGGCACCTGACCTCTCTCCATCCATGGTCTAGACCAGCAAATCCAATAGAATCACTGCATAAACTTCAGTGAAAAACTAAGCAAGCTGGGCACAGTGGTGCTCTCCTGGGGCCTCAGCCACCAGGGAGGTTGCGGCCGCAGCGCGAGTGTGGCTTCCGTCCAGGAGCTGGAGGCCACTGCTAACACTGAGAAACCTCGTCTCTCACACAGTGAGACAGCAGGGTGCTTGCCTAGCAGGTACAAAGTTCTAGGTTCGGTCTCTAGCACCCAGCATGGTGGTGCTCACCTGTCAGCCCAGCACTCAAGAAGTAGAGGCAAGAAAATCAGGAGTTCAAGGTCATCCTCAGTTACGGATTGGGTCCCAGGCCAGCCTGGGCTAAATGAGATTGTCTCAAAGGAAAAGTAAAGCAAAGCAAACACCCAGACCTGATGGTGTGGGCTCCCAATGCTTCAGCAAAGTTAGCAGCTTTTCCACCAGCGGGCTCCTCCTCCGTCTACCCCATTCCTCCAGGTACATCCCACCTCAAACCAGGGCCTCACCAAACTGCATCCATGTGCTTTCTCTCCCTACCGGAAGTACTCAGGAATCTGGCCCAGGCTCCTGGGAGTATCCTAACCCCATGTGGCTCTCAGGTTCCGTATGAACCCACTGCAGTTCTTAGGGTGCTGACAGGACCCCGGAAGCATGTGGCTACACACTAATCTAAGATGCCAAAGGGGTTTCCATGGTAATAAAATCTTGTCATCCGCCTGTTACCTTTGAAGACACACCCAGAGCCTTGTCTGTGCAGTCATTCTAAACTCTGTCAAGCCGACAGTCAACATCAAACGTCATACTGTGTCTCCCTTTGTTTTGACCATCAGGTTCTCCGGCCATTTTTGTTGCTGCATGGGCTATCACCAGGCACTTTCTAGAAGACATCGGGTAAGCTGGTAGGAGGAGGAGAAGCAAGATCCTGGCACAGCATTTACAGCCAGCCTCTGGAGCGGCTGATTCTGCAGCTAGGCATTTAACCAGCCCGAGAATGCTTGCCTCGCATGCATGAAGTCCGGAGTTTGATTCCAGCGCTGCATTAACTGCATGTAGCAGAGAAGGATAGATATACCCTTAAGATTAAAGAATGTTTTAATTATGTGCATATGTGTAGGTGTGTGCATGTGTGTGTAGATGTCCATGGAAGCTCAAGAGGGCATTGGATCCCCTGGATCTGGAATTACAGGTGGTTGTGAGCTGCTCTACATGGATGCTGGGAACTGAACTTAGGTTCTCTGCAAGAATAGTATATGTTCTTAACCACCGAGCCATCTCTCCAGCCCTGAGAGGAACAGACCTTAATGGCTCTGGGCTCATGTTATGATGACTAAAGGCATAAACACAGTCTTCCTTTCAATGGTTGCCTGGGAAACATGTCTGCCAGTCAGCCTAGGTCCCCACTCCTAATGATGCCTACCACTCTCTTCCATAGATGCTGGGACATCAACTTCAACACTTACATCTGGTGGCTTATTCGAGGGCCTGTGATTCTGTCCATCCTGGTGAGTAGCCATCCTCTCCTAAGCTGGGGACAAGTAGGGGACACTGGACCAGTGAGCAACCCGAGGGTTGGACAGCTTGGAGCTTGAGTTCCCAGCGGGTGCCATGAGGGTGGAAACTGCAGGATCCCAGAGGTTGGCAGGCAAGCTGTTCCCTAAGGAGTGGCGGGAGGGAGGGAAGAAGGCTTGTCAGGATCACTCACCTTATCTCTTGAGACGCGGTCTCTCACTAGGACCTAGAGCTCATAAATTTGGGAATAAACAACTCCCAAATATCCCGCCCCCCCCCAAAAAAAAACCCACTACCAACAATAAAACAAACAGAAACCGAATCCTTCCCAAGCATGGTGAGTTAGTTTCATGCCTCTGGAGACAGAGGCAGGAGAGTTGAGAGTTTGGGGCTTGTCTGAGCTCCGCTGTAGAATGCTGTATTAAAGAGAAAAATGCAGGTTGGTGCGATGTTCGGTGAGAAAAAGCAGCTGCTGTGCACACCTCACCACTGGACTTCCATCGCCAGAACCTGCAGTGGGAGAGAGAAGGGCTACTGCAAGTTAGCCTTTGACGGCCACGTGCACGTCTGTGCATGTGTGTGCGCACGTGTGCGCGCATGTGGGAGAATGTGTGCAAACACAGATATAATTAAAGTAAAGAAATTTAAAAAAAAAGTGGACTCCAAGACTCAGCCAAATCTGCATTCATCCAGATTTACAGGGGACTCCAAGCCCCAAGAGCGGGTGGTCTGGCTGGCAATTGCTTAGACCCATGAGCCACTGAGCCGGGACACAGGGTGTTTCGATTCCAACTGCGGTCTCTGGATTTATGTGTCACTGGAACTCTGGGTGCAGGGATGAACAGCCATGATTTGCTGTCCTGGCTGGGGAGTCTTTCCTGTCCCCAGCTCTAGGGGTCAGGGCCAGGACAGAGGACTCAGGAAACAAGACCCCTTTAGCTTGACCTCTGCCTTGTGCTTTGCAGATCAATTTCATCTTTTTTATAAACATTCTAAGAATCCTGATGAGAAAACTCAGAAGCCAAGAAACAAGAGGAAATGAAGTGAACCAGTATAAGTAAGTGTAAGGCAAAAAGCTTGGCCTGCTGGGGCAGTCAGCAAGCATCTATTGAGCACCTACTGTTTACGCCAGTAGTGCCAAGTACAAAGACAGGCCCAGGGCATATCTGTGGTGTAACTGGGGTGGGTGGGTAGAAATATGCCTGACTATGAAGGCTCAGACACTGTGGGGAGAGAAAACTGAAATCAGACAGGAAGCCTGCAAGCAGAGATCTGACCACCGCAATCCTGGCAGGCGGGGGAAGTGGGTAGGAGGTGCTGAGATGAGGTGGGGTAGAAAGGCACAGCAAGGCAGAAAGCTGGGTCTCCACATTTGTTGAGCACAGCAGCACTAGCACAGGCCTCTGGTTTACGTGATGGTCAAGTTGTTGAATGGATATTTATTTAGATGTTACCAATAGAGGTGGGTGGCCCGAAGCAATGAGACTTGGCCATGAGTCTGGCGAGTGTTGCGTCTGGGTGATGAGCATGTGGGGACTTTGGAGACTTGGCAAAATAAGTGAAAACAAGTTGGAGATGTTATTCTGTAACAGAATACTTGCCTAGTGTGAGTG
Organism: Peromyscus leucopus; assembly: GCF_004664715.2. NCBI lineage: Eukaryota > Metazoa > Chordata > Mammalia > Rodentia > Cricetidae > Peromyscus > Peromyscus leucopus. Next base: position 68,634,140 of record NC_051076.1, on the reverse strand, counting down.
AGGGCCGAGGTTCAGCACCCAGCACTGCAAAATACACAGATCATAGATAGGTGGGTAGATAGGCAGAGGTCACATAGGTAGTTATGTAGATGGATGATACATACATACAGATACAAACATTCAAAGATGGTAGATAGGTAGGTGATAAACAGTTGATTGATACATGATAGATGAGCAGGTACATACAAAGATAATTGACAGATGATAGAAAAATTGCTGGTAGATACACAGACAACAGATATAGTTAGACAGACAGATGATAGATAGATGATAGATAGATAGATAGATAGATAGATAGATAGATAGATAGATAGATAGATAGAGAAAAACAAACAAAACCCCCAAATTGAAAAAATATCTGGAGACATTGTAGCAAAACTTAAAGCAATCAGGCCCTAGATGAGTTGAGCTCTGTGTGAGGAGGGCTGGCGGCAGATCAGGAGTGGCAGCATGTCCCTGTGTCCCCAGGCGCCTGGCCAAGTCCACCCTCCTGCTGATCCCCCTCTTCGGCATCCACTACATTGTCTTCGCCTTCTCCACAGAGGATGCCATGGAGGTCCAGCTGTTCTTTGAATTGGCCCTGGGTTCTTTCCAGGTAAGTTTTGGGGATTGTGACTCATGAGAGGATTCCTTAGGACTAGAACAATGGCTCGGTCAGTGGAGCATGGGCATGGAGAGCACGGGACCCTGAGTTCAGTCCCCAGATCCTACAGAAAACCTGCGTGTGGAGTGCGTGCCTGTAATCGCATTGATGCTGGAATGGACCAGAGACACAGGGATCCCTGGAGCTCACTACTGAGCTAGCCTAGCTTACTTGGAGAAGTTCCAGGCCAATGAGAGACCCTATGAAAACACAAAGGACACCTGAGACCTCCACATCTATGTACATGCATTCACCTGCACACATGTACACACACGCGCGCGCGCGCACACACGCACGCACACACACACACACACACACACACACACACACGTGCACTTTCAATCTCCTTAGAGAGAAATGAGGCTGCAGAGATAGCAAGCCGAACGTCAGTCTCATACAGTGTCAACCCAGGGGCCACAGCAGGAGGACCTTAGGATACCAACTGATTTTGAGTCTCCAATAGTAAAAGCGTACTGGAGGTTGACTCCTGGGGGAAAGAACGCGGAAATCAGCCGAGCATGGCGTACAGAGTAACACAACCTTAGCAGGTAGGACATTTCCAGCCACAGTGAGGCACACGGTGGAAAGCCACAGACAGGCAGATGAGCCTCCTCCTCTTACTGCAAAGTCCAGAGGAAACGCCGAAAGCCGAGAAACTGGAAACTCGCACCATCAGCATGTTATTTAAAAATCAGTTAAGGGAGTTCCGTCTGGACTCAAGCCACCCCCAGAAGCAGGAAGTGGGAGTGGGTGGCAAGAGGATGCTGGACATATGTGGGGGGGGGGGCTCGTGAGTGTGCCAGGGGACAGCATTCCTCAGCTACTGCCCACTTGGTTTTTGTTGTTGTTGTTTGCTTTCTAGATAGGATCTCCCTGGAGCCTGGAACTTCCCAAGTAGGCTAGACCACGCTAGCTGGCCGACCAGCCCAGGGACCTGCCAATCACTGTCTCTGGGGTGTGCCACACAGCAGATACTTTAGATGGGTTCTGGGTTGGAACTCAGGGCCTGGTGCTTGCCCATTGGGCAGTCTTCTTAGCCCCTGGCTGTTGGGGTTTTCACCAGAATCATTTGACAGGGGGCGGGGGAGGTCACCTACCTCTAATTCACCAAGATGTTGTGAAGTTAGGATAGTAATAACAAAAAAGGGTGAGAAGATGTCCTAATTGGAGTCTCAAGTCTCACATTGTTACTTTATTTTTTTGCATGTAGCCATTTCTTTCCAAAAATAACATAAAGTCACTTTTAGCAACAACAGAAGGAGAAAAAATATGTAGATGACTTATCAGTGGAAAAAAATATATAAACCTGGTGTGGTAGTGTACTTTGTAATCCAAGTACTTGGAAGGAGGTGGGAGTCAAGGTCATCCTTCACTGCAGAGCAAGTTTGAGGTCAGCCTGGGTTTGGAGCTTTCCAGAAGCCGAAAGAACAGTTTGTTTCCAGACTTACAGTAGTCTCCCTTGAAGGCAGCGGACCTGGCCTGTGCCTACTGGTAGAGAGTTTGCCCTGCATACCTGAGACCCTGGGTTCCATCCCCTGGACAATCTGTGCATGCGTGTGTTCACACACGTATGCAGACAGAGACATACACACACACACACACACACACACACACACACACACACACACTCACGCACGCATGCATGCACGCACACACACACACACACACACACATACACATGCATGCACATGCTCACACACACTAATGAAAGCAAGCCTATTGCCCCCCCAAAAGGCTTGTGATCATGCTATAAGGCCTGAGGACATCTACCCCCCAAGCCCCACCCCATCCCCGCCAGTTTCCCTTGCTAACATTCCCACAGGCAGCGAGACTCTAGCAGAGCCCTCCCAATGGGGAGGGGAGCCCTCCTCAGAGTGAGGCCTCCACTCTTCCTTCATCCCTTGGATTCTGCTCCCGGTAGGCAGAGCTCTGGGTTCCAGGGAAGACTCTTCACTGGGGACCCAGGTCTTGACCTCTCTCCTATTTCAAACCCAGCCCCAGGCTGTCCCTCATACCCTTCTCTGAGAAGCTTCCCTGACCAGAGCCTCTGCCAGCACCTTGTTCCTACTGCACATGTAACAGTGGGTTCACCATGACCCATCCTGTCAGGGGATCTGAGGTCCAGGCTTTGGAAGTACTTGGCTGGACCACCAAAGTGGGTAGTGAGTGTTCAGAGAGCTTGGGGTCTCCAGAACGGCTCTACATGTAGATAGGGACTTCCTGTTCCCAGAACTGGGAAGATAAGATTAAAAAACAAACAAAAAAAAAACAAAAAACAAAAACAGGAATGCTTTCCTCATGTCCCATGGACTTGCTTATAAATGAGAAGGTCGTTAAAAATGTATAAATATCTGGGCTCTTTATACCCCCAGCCTTGGGGAGGCACAGGCAGGAAGACAGAGTCACACTCTAGGCCAGCCTGGGCTATACTGCAAGTCACAAGCCAGCCAGCGGCTTGTGAGATTCTGTTCCCAAAACAGTGTGTGTATGTTCCTATGTGTACACATACTTTAAATGAAATATGTATATGTACCCATCTGTATGTATGTGCATTCATACATAAACATATCAAAGTTTCTTCCATGTACCAAAGCGAATAACAGAATGAGCCTGCATCTACCAACCATCCCAGAGAATGTAGCAAGATCCTGTCTCCTAAAAGAAAAGAGATGGGGAGTGGGAGGCAATGGGCTGGAGGGATGGAGAATTCTTATTGCTCTTGCAGAGGACTCGAGTTTGATTCCCAGCATCCTTATCAAGTGGCTCACAGTCTCCTGTAACTAGTTCTGGGGACTCTGATGCTCTCTTCTGGCTCCCACAGATGCCTGAACACATACAGCCTACACACATGCACACAAACATACATAACTGCATAGAAATAATAACAAATCTCTAAGAAAAAATGTATACATCTACAACAACAACAACTCACCAGATTGTTCTGGCTTCATATCTCCATGGTAGAACATGTGCTTAGCATGCATGGGCCTTGGGTTCAAGTCCTGCCCCCTTCAGAAACAGCCTGGGGAGATTCCTCAGTGGGCAAAGTGTTTACTGCAAAAGCCTGAAGGCCTGGGTTAGAACCCGTGACACACATGTAATCCCTGACACACATGTAATCCCTGACACACATGTAAAAAGCTGGGTGGGGGTGCCAGTAACCCAAGTACTGAGGGGCCCGAGAAAGGTGGATCCCGGGAGCTCATGAAGCCATTAAGAGTTATAGGAAACCTGTCTTTAAAAAGCTTGCAGAGACCTGATTGAGGATAATGACCGGTCGTGGACTGGTTGACTTCAGGCCTTCATCAGTCAGCACATGTGTACTTACACATAAGTGTACACAAACACACATGCACACACACGTACACACACATACCTCACAAAGCCAGTATTCCTGAGCACTTGTAGATATTAAGCCCACCATGGAGGGGTAGGTCCATTGCCCTTTGGGGTCCTTCAATGTGGTAAGTAGCTAAAGGCTAGAGAAGAGAGGCCAGGCCAGCTAAAGTTTTAAGCTGTGTATGGAAGGCCCTGGGGGAGGAAGATTATCAGGGAGACAGAGGGCGGGCCTGTGAAGAAGGCGGGATGGTAAGGCAGGCTCTGAGAGAGGGAGGAAGCGGGTCTCTGTGGATTAGTCACTTTCCCGTTGCTCTGATAAAACACCCTGACAGGAGCCGTGTAGGGAAAGGAGGGAGCTTTAATTTGCCTCAGAGTTCTAGGGTACAGCCCACGAGGGTGGAGAAATCTTGACAGCAGGGCCTGAGGCAGCGGGTGGCGCTGTGGTGCTCAGCTGACTTTCTCTCCATTGCACAGAGTAGTGCCTCCCACACTTGGGGAGAGACTTCCTACCTTGATGAATCTAGAAAAGCCCTCACAGGCCTGCTCAGAGGTTCTCCTCCTAGGTGATTCTAGCCTCCGTCAACTTGACAGTAGCAATCATCACACATCACCTGTGGCTCTGCAGACATTGCAAACTGACATCCCTAACCCGGGCCGGATGCATGCTGGGACCCGGGGAATGCCATTGGGAAAATAGAAGCTCTGAGAGATCCAGACAAACTCTACCCTCCACATCCGGAGACACAGCCTGGACCCCAGGGCTGCTCCACTTGTTAGACCTGCACTCGGACATACTTTACTCTGACCACACATCTGTTCTTCAGCAGGAATTGGTCATCTTCCTTGTGAGCCCAGGATCTCCCACTGGGATGACCCTGCCCCTCACAATGGGCTGGGGTGATACTTCTGGGGCCTCCTGCCTCTGCTGTCCTGAATGGGCCTCTCTATCAATTCCAGAGACCCGAACCATCCCATTCATTAGTCAGGGTCCAAGTCAGCAGCTCTTCCCTTATCACCACTGACACGGGAGTTGGGAGGCCATATGCTAGGCCTCAGGGTCAATAGATACAAGTGACTCCTGTCTGTGTTGAGCAAGGATGTCACATCAGTGTACTGTGGGCCCCAAGGTAGGGAATCCCCCCAGGCTAAAAGACCACGAAAGAGAGGGAGAGGTATGCGTGTGTGCACATGTGTACATGAGTATGTGTCTGTGTGTGTCTGTGCGTGTGTGCACATGCGTACATGAGTGTGTGTGTGTGTGTGTGTGTGTGTGTGTGTGTGTGTGTCTGTGTCTGTGTCTGTGTGCTCACTCAAGGACAAGGGCAGGAGCAGGTGGGAGGGATCATCAGCTAAGTCTACCACCCATGAACTAACACAGTTCCTTCTGGCAGGGGCTGGTGGTAGCCATCCTTTACTGCTTCCTCAATGGCGAGGTGAGTGTCCTGGGGAACCGTGGGATTCCAAGGCAGGAGCTCCCTGGAGAGAGCAGTGAAAGGGGGTTGGGAAGGGTGCTGGGGCAGTGCCTGGCAGAGTCACCTAGGAGTATGCTAAGTCACATCTCGGGCAATGTCCCCAGGAAAGAGCCAGCAGAAATAGATTCTGTGGGGCTGGGCTGGGCCTCTTAAGTGTTCCTTACCAAACTCTCTGGGTGCTTCTTATCCGTGGGCAAGCTCAGCAAACCCAGGGGACCCCAGGCCCCACTCAGAACCCAAGTTCCTGACAGCTCTGCATCTGACTCTGTGGGTGACCCGGGTCACTTCCCGCCTGGAGCTCAGTCTTCCCCTGAGTGAAGTGGGTCACTTGGAACTGGCCCGGCCTTGCACAGAGACTAAGGTTTCAGGATATGAAGTTCCAGTCATTGACCCTGGTTAAACAGGTACTGCGCACAGCCAAGTGTCTCTGTGGCTGTTGGCCAATCCGTCTGGTTCACACACTTGAATGGGAATGTGACCTTAGATGTTTCCCCAAAATCAAACATCAAACCTGAATTCAGAGGTCCGAGTGTTCTCTTGGGAACCATAGAGGAAATGCCCACAGAGCCGACCCTCGGATCCCGGATAGAGAGAGGCGGTTATGGGAGCGAGCATGCAGGTTTGGACACTCGATTCTGCAGTTTATGGGACAAATCTCACACCTTTTCTGAGGAACACAGTGTTAGCCCAAGGCAGGTACAGCCCAGCAGGATGCCTCTGCAGGTGAATGGGGCTGTCCCTAAGTCTGACAGCCTGACCTGGATCCCCAGAACTGATGTGGAAAGGGAGGTCAAGTTGTCCCCTGACCTTCACAAGAATGCCATGGCATGCATGTGTGTTCACACCTGTCTCTATAAATAAACAGATAAATAAATAATAAAGTAAAAAAATAATTTAAAAAATTGAAGATAGCCCGTACAAGTGCCCCAGGGCAGAAGAGGGCTCTCTGTACCTTCTATACATGGGGTAGGAAATGGTCAGTCAGAGATCTATAGGTGAGGGGACACAGCAGGGCCGTGAGAACAGGAGCACCGGGACTGATCAGTGAGTCAGGTTCTAGGCACAGGCCCGTCCTTCCCTCTCAAGCGACTGCTGCAGCTGACGGCCGGTCTCGGGCAGGTGCAGCTGGAAGTTCAGAAGAGATGGCGCCAGTGGTACCTGCAAGGGTTCCCGCTGCGCCCCGTGGCCCTCAGCAGCTCCTTCAGCCACGCCGCCAGTGGTCCCACCCACAGCACCAAGGCCAGCACCTCGGAGCAGAGCCGGAGCACTCCCAGGGCCAGTGTCCTCTGAGGCTGCGGCAAGGCTGGCCCTGGACAAAGCTGGACGTTCGGTAGGACGGCTCTCTCCCTAACAGCCGTTTTGTGTTCCGGTGGCTGAAAGGCCTTCCTCCGGGTCTGAGCTTCTTCAGAGCTAAGCAAGACTTGGTCACCACGGATGGGGCAGGAAACAGGCCTGTGGTTTGGTCTTTCTTGTTCTTCTGAGAGAGCAAGTCAGGGGCTCCAGAAGAGGCAGGCGAATAAATGACATCCAGAAACAGAAAACCCTAGTCTGTGTGTATCCATCTTTTACCACGTGGGGAGGGGGTGTGTTCTAGACTGCTCCCCAACTTCTCTCTGCAGGAGCAGGGAGCTCCCCTGCCTTCAAATACCAGCTCCCTTTTAAGGACAAGCTTAGAAGCTCAGAAAATATGAGAAATCAAGACTCTTGGCCTTAGACAGCTCTTGTCTGTCCCCTACAGCAACTCATCTGCCCTAAAGCTCTCAGAGCATTGAGGACAGCAGCTAAATTAAGCTGACGAAGTCGCGGGGCACCTGAAGCCCCTTTCGTTGTCCCTGATGTGGCATGGAGGGCTCCATGGAAAGCAGGCACATCAGGAACTTAAGCCATGCTCTCTGTGGATGGGAGACAGCTCCTCGGAGGCCCAAGACTTGCCCAAGCTACTTGGGAACCATCTGGAATTCTTGTTGTTATTTTGAGACAGTGTCTCCTGTAGCCCAGGCTGGTCTGCTATTCCCTAGGTAGCTGAAGATGGCCTTGAACTCTTGATCCTCTTACCTTCACTTTCCAAGTGCTAGGATTACAGGTGTGCACCGCCAAGCCTGGTCTATGTGGTCCTGGGAATCAGACTCCTGACTTCAGGCACAATAGGGAAGCGCTGTATCCGCTGAGCTCCATCTCCGTGGAGCCCTGGTGCATAGCTTTTTACTTTAAACATCTGAGCTTCAAGGCAGGTGTTGGTTTCCTGCCTCTCCAACAGGGAAGGACAAAGGCCCGTCTCCCTGCACTCTAAGCTCTCATAATCCTGGCTCTCCATGCCTGCGTATTTGCCCTCCTTGACTCCGTAAGAGCGTGAAAGAGGACGAAATGTTTGAACCTCCTTCCGAAACAAAACTTAACAGGGAGACCGAAACAGAAATGGAGATAGGGCCTCCCATTTGCATCTCGAAGGCTGCTGTAGGACCCCTTTCCCAGGCTGAGACCCAGCATGGGTGGTCGATGAACTCTGCTTTTGGTAAAACCAGACAGCTCCCGTGAACTCCTCAGGTGGAAATGGCAATCTGGCTCAGTCGGAGTGGGTAGCATCTGAGTTTCACATGCCTGTGTACCCTCACACACATTTGTGTTCACACGTGAATACGTATGCATACATACACAAAATCAAATGGGGAGGCTGGGGCAGAAGGATCACTTGAACCCACAAAGGAGAGACCAGCCTGGGCAACATGTTGTCTCAAAATAAAATGAGCCCTAGCCGGGCGGTGGTGGCGCACGCCTTTAATCCCAGCACTCGGGAGGCAGAGCCAGGCGGATCTCTGTGAGTTCGAGGCCAGCCTGGGCTACCAAGTGAGCTCCAGGAAAGGCGCAAAGCTACACAGAGAAACCCTGTCTCGAAAAAAAAATAAAAATAAAAATAAAATGAGCCCTCAGTGGTGAAGTATTTGATTAGTGTCTAGAAGGCCCTGGGTTTGGTCCCCAGCACCAGAAAAAAAAATCATCACAGGTGTATTCATCTAGCCCTGCAAGGGACCCAAGATCAGGGCAAAGTCTAAGAATGCACACACAGTGGCTGGAGGAGAAAGGACCTTAGAGAACACAAAACACTTCACCTGTTCCTGGGAGGTGAAGAATTGGGAATGGAGCTGAGGAGATGGCTCAGCGGCTTCATCAACTGCCTTTCAGGCACAAGGACCTGAGTTCAATCCTCAGAAGCAGTGTAAAAAAAAGCTGTAATCCCGGCTCTGGTGAGATGAGACCCAGAGGTCTCTGGAGCTCACTGGCCAGCCAACCTAGGCCACCCAGAAAATTCCAGACCAGAGAGAGACTATCTTGAAACACAAAATGGGGCTGGGGGTGCCTCAGTGGGTAGAAACGCTTGCTGCACTAACCTGACCACCTGAGATGGGGTTCCCAGCACCCACATAAAGCTGGGTACTGTAGTGATCACATCTGCAATCCCAGTGCTTGTAGGGTGAAAAGAGAGGCAGGAAACCCCTGGGAGCTTACAGGCTGGCTAGCCTGGCATATGCAGCTAAGAACAATAAAAAGACCCTTTCGGGAACAACATGGAAGGTGAAGGGCAATAGGGAATATTGACCTCTCAAATCCACCTGTGTGCCATGGTGTGTGCATGCCCACATCCGCACACAAAGATTAAAAAAAAAAAAGTGGATAGCATCTGAGAAACAACACAGCCAAGGTTGTCCTCTGGCCTCCATACACTGGTGTTCACACATGCACTTGTACACACTTGCACCTGCTAACATATGCACCTGCACACACATGCACCTGCACACACATGCACCTGCACACACTTGCACCTGCACACACCTGCACCTGCACACACCTGCACCTACACACACCTGCACCTACACACACATGCACCTGCACACGCATGCACCTGCACACACATGCACCTGCACACACATGCACATACGTGCACACACAGAGAGGGAGAGAGAGCACACACGCACACGTGCGTGAGAGAGCAGTTCTTCCAGTGAGTGTGGAAATCTCCGCTGGTTCTTGACCCCTTCCACCTCCACCTATCCCCTGCAAGCTGTTAATGATTACTCAACATCTGTTTGTTCCCTCATCCACTGTGGAGTTCAGCAGGGCAAGCATGTGCTCTTTGAAATGTGTTCCAGGATCAGAAACGGACGCTGAGGTCACCTGACCCTTACAAATGACAGTTTCACAAACAGTCCCGCGTCTAAACTGGCCTCAGGGAAGACTATGCTGGAAATCACCTGAGCACTCTTGCAGGGACGTTGCTCAGGGAAGACTTCAAACTAAGCCCAGGAGGAGGACAGCTAGCCTCTAGAAACTGGGGTGTTCCGGAGCTTGTGGGTCCAGCCTCTAGAAACTGGGGTGTTCCGGAGCTTGTGGGTCCAGCCTCTAGAAACTGGGGTGTTCCGGAGCTTGTGGGTCCAGCCTCTAGAAACTGGGGTGTTCCGGAGCTTGTGGGTGCACACAAGGAACAGGGGAGGACTTTAAGTCAACAGATCGAAAACCTACTATTCAAAAGGCTTTCTGGGGGAATCCTGCTAAACCAGGGAAATGTATGCAAAGCCCCCTAGAGCTGAGGGAGGTCCTAGCCACTGACTGGTCCCTGAGGTGGAGGACTGAGCCATTCTTAGAAACCTCAAGAGTCCTAAGGGCTGGGCTGGGAGATGGCTCAGTGGTTAAAGTACTTGTTGTGTGAGCAAGAAAACCAGAGTTGGGCTCTCTAGAACCCACATAGTGTTGGATGGTGTGGTGGCTCACCTGTAATTCCAGCCTGGGAGGCAGAGACAGCACATCTCCAGAGCAAGCTGGTTAGTGAGACTAGCCTTACAGGCGAGCTCTGGGTTTGACTGAGAGACCCTGCCTCCATGAATCAGGTAGAAGAGCAATTGAGGATGAGTCCAGACATCAACCTCACATCTCCACATGCACACACTTGCATGGACATCTACACATACATGAACTCATACACGTGTGAAGACATGTACACACACACACACACAGCACACACATACACACAAGAAAAATTAAAAAAGTATCCCAGGGCCCCTCCAGCCCACATCCTAGTGCGATCAATGAAACAGGTGTGAACCCTACTTAGCTGGGCAGCCTGCCTGGAGCCGACTGCTGGTGTTTTTCACAGTCTATTCCAGTCCAGGGAAGAAAACACCCAAGGCAGAAGTTTTAGAATATTCTTATTTTAGAATTGACATCTTAATAGCTTGGCTAACCTCTACAACTCGCTGTGCTGTGGTTCTGAGGCGCTCCTCTGGCCTCTGGCCTGGAGGGCAGTTGAAGAGATCCCCAAGGGCCATTTCTAGAGCTTAGTGTCTAAGAGGCAGCTTCAAGGTCATTGTCCCCCTCACTCCCAGCCAGAGGTCCCGTCATGACCACACTTCCTTCGAGAAGCCAGGGCCCCCAGGAGGAGCCTTAGACTTTCCTTAGCTGGTCCCAGGGCTGAGTGAGGCTGTTGATGTGAAGGCCGCTGGTGGCGTTGAGGAAGAAGAGGAAGGAGGCAGTGAACTCACACCAAAACATCAGGGTGAAGCCCATGAGGGTGATCTGATTCTTGAGGAGGATCATGAAGATGAGGAGGCCCACAGAGGAGAGGACGAAGGCGACCAGGAGGAGGTAAGAACCGATGGCCCACTTGCGCCGTGAGCGGACATCCTCACATACCTGGGATACTATGAGCAGCTCCAAGCCAAAGATGGCAGCCACCACGGCCATGGCAGCCACGCTGCGCGCTAGGCCCATGCCCACAGCCAGCCCGGGCACGTGAGCCTGGCTCAGGTCTCTCAGGCAGTGTGGTCCACTGTGGTTGCTGATGGTGCAGAAGTACCACAGCCCAAAGAGGCGGTCCTCTACCAGGAGCCAGTGGCCATCGCAGATGGAGACCGAAGAGAGTACCACAGCCAGGGCAGCGCACACGATGATGAGTGTCCGGATGAAGGACTCAAAGAAGGACCGGTGGGGCCTCTTAGGGCCCAACAGCCTCTGGGTCTGGAAGACACCACAGGAATTAGTGAGTTGGCAAGGGCCTGTGACACCAGGGAAGACAACTCCCAGCACTCAATCCCTCTTCCTCCAGCCCTGTTCTCTGCTCTGATATCATGGGAAACCATGAATTGACACCCCCGCTTCCCATGGTAGACCCACCTCCACTGGGGGCCTTCCTTTTTCTGCCTGTCCCCCTCCTCTGCCAGAGCCCGCCAGGTGTTTACCAACTGCAAACTAATCCCTCACTGTTCTTCCTCTCAGCATCTCTACCCAGGGCGAAAAGCCCAAATCGGAGCTGGGAAGATGGCCTTGTTGGTAAAGTGTTTGCTTTGTAAGCGTAAGGACCACAGTTGGATTCCCCAGAACCCACATTTACAAAAGACAAGCGCGATGGTAAGTGTGTGCGTGCCTGCGTGCGTGCCTGCGTGCATGCAATCCCAATGCTGGAGGCGGAGACAGGCGGATCCCGGGGCTTGCGGGCCAGCCAGCCTGGCCTGCTTGGTGAGCCATCGAGAGACCCTGTCTCAGAGAGAGAGAGACAGAGAGGGGGGGAGGAGGGAGAGACAGACTGACAGACAGACAGACACACAGAGGGAGGGAGAGACAGACAGACAGACAGACACACACAGAGAGAGACAGACAGACAGACACACACACACAGAGAGAGACAGACAGACAGACAGACACACAGAGGGAGGAAGAGACAGACAGACAGACAGACACACACACACACACACAGAGAAAGAGAGAGAGAGAGAGAGAGAGAGAGAGAGAGAGAGAGAGAGAGGAAATGGCGCCTGAATAATAACAGCTGAAGTTGGCCTCTAGTCTCCACGTGTGTGTATGTGTGCGCGCACCACACCCACACCCACACCCACCCACACCATGGCAGCTGATTAATACAGTTCCAGGCCTGGGAAATCCCTCTTTCAGACCTCTTGGCTCCCTCTTTGACAGCTCCTGGTCCACTCTCTCACCCCCAAGAATGACACCTTCCTTATCCTTCTCATTCTCTCCGGAGAGGCCTCTCCCGCCCAGGCAGCCAGGCCACTGGGTCCTCTACTGCTCTTCTCCACCAAGTGCCCTGTTTTGCTCTCCGCTCCATTCTGATGGTGTTTTGGAATAACTGTCCTACCCCGACCCTGTGTCCCCCTAGAGGGCAAGGCGACATGTCAAGAGACTGCTGTATTTGCGGTACCTGGCATGCTGTTAGGTCTGTGTACTTGGTGGGTACTCGAGGAAGAACACTGGGGCATTGGTCAAGTGTGCTTGAAGTTCCTTATAGACTGAGCCTCCTGCCCAGGCATAAGCTAAATGACTCATTTATAGGATGCACAGAAGCAGGTTACATCACTGTTTGGGAGGCAGGAAAAACAGATAGCACAGAATGGTTGGTGCTGGGACATAAGGGAGTGAGGAAAAGGAGACCGTGGGGAGCACTGTGTGTCGGCTGTGAATAAGATTTCCAAAGGCAAGTGTGAGCCGTGCCTCGCTAAGAAAGACGTGACACTGAGCCTGGGTCCCGGGAGACTGTAGGCACAGCCCTGAGGAGGCTGTCTGCTAGGGCTGGGAGATGGGAGCCATTAAAGTGCCTGCCCGGCAAGCACGAGGACCCGAGTTCAGGTCCCCAGCACCCACATAAAAAGTCAGGTGTGGTAGTGAGCCATATTTGTAACTCCAGGGCTGGGTGGGGCTGGGGCTGGGGGGTAGATAGGCGGATCCCTAGAGCTCGTTCACCAGCCAGGTTAACTTGATGAGTGAGCTTCAGATTCAGTGAGACCTGTCTCACACGAATGTACTCGCATGCTCTTCTCTCTCTCTCTCTCTCTCTCTCTCTCTCTCTCTCTTCTCTTTTCTCTCTCTCTCTCTCTTCTCTCTCTCTCTCTCTCTCTCTCTCTCTCTCTCTCTCTCTCTCTCTCTCTCTCTCTCTCTCTCTCTCTCTCTCTCTCTCTCGGTTCACTTCTCTCCCTTTACTTGGAGCCAGAGTTTTATACATCAGAGCTTGGCCTTGATTCCCTGTACAGCCAAGGCTGACGCTGAACTTCTAACCCTCCTCCCTGGGTCGACGGGCGAGCGTCACCACATTGGTTCATCTGGTGCTAGGGTTTGAAGCCAGGGCTCCACGCCTGCTAAGTAAGCCACATCTCCAGGCCGCCCCCTTGTTTTCTCATCTGCCCAGTGAAGCTGGCGATCCCTGCAGGAAAGCACCTGGCAAGGTTGTGAAATCCCTAGAGACTAATACGGTCACAGGATGGGGCAGCCACAGATGCAGAGACCGGGTCACAAGACACGCAGGCCAGCTCAGACACCTTTTGACCCTGGGCCTCACGCTGTCTGGGAAACAGGCACATCCAGTCCCTTCCTCAGCCCCGCCTGTCCCAGGCCCAGACTGGACTTTAATCTTCAGGCCTTAAGACGCCGCCACACTGGGATCAGACAGAGGTGACAGAGATCTGGTGTCACCTTTCCTTCTGTTGACTTGAAGCAGGCTTCGTTTAAACTCTCTGATCACCAGTAGAACCGCAAGGATTAAAGGCTCATGTGGATAGAGATGTGTGGGACTGGGAAGCTCGGTCTGTAAAGTACTCGCAAGCGTGAGGACCTGTGTTCGATCCCCAGAACTCACGAAAAAAAAGCTGGGTATGTTGGGGCATACTTATAATCCCAGCACTGGGGAGGGAGAGATGGGTGGCCCACTGGGGCTCACTGGCCAGCCAGTCTTCCCTACTTGGTGAATTCCAGGCCACATCATTGGGGTGGTCAGAAAAATGCCTGCCTTGCAAGCACAAAGATGAATTCCATCCCTAGAACCCATGTTGAGAGCAAGCGAGCAAGCGAGTGGATGCCAGCAACCTCAGCACTGGGGAGACCCGCCGGTCACTGGGAATTGCTGGTCTTCCAGCTTGGCCCCGTCGATGAGTTCTAGGCCGGTGCAAGACCCTGCCTCAAAAAACAAGGTAGACAGAGCCGGAGGAGGAAGGGAACTTCAGGTTGCCGGGTCCCCCTAGTCCCCACATACAAAATGTGTGGCCACAGGTGGCTCCTGATTCTTGAGAGTGGTCATTAACACCAGCAAGGGTTGTGCACACTTTAGCCTTCATCTGGAACCACTGTGTACCTCACCCCACACTGCTGGCACCTCCAACAACTTCTGGTGACCCCGGGGGTGCGAGAATCCTCTCCTGGAGGTGGGGCAGGGGGGGATGAGTGTGTGTGTGTGTGTGTGTGTGTGTGTGTGTGTGTGTGTGTGTGTGTAGGGACCTGCAGCTGAGTGGTAGCATCTCAGTGGAAGGGCTGGGAAAGAGGAAGTGGGCAGCCGGCCCCTCGCCATCAGCTTCTCCTCCGTTCCTTGCACCTTCAGGCCATTCCTTCTGTCAGGGCCTGGACCTCCTCCGATGATAACAACACTGGTCTTTATTCCCTCTTTGACCCTGTGTCCCAGCTGACCTGTTGTTGGCTACGGAGGCCAACCCCAATGCCATGTCATATCATCCTCTGCTCCCCAAGACCAACAGCCCCTCAAGTATGCATGCTGGATTCACACTCATTCCTCACATTCCTGTCTCCACCACTCCGCAATGCCTGGGTTCTCTGCCCAGGCCTGGGTCGGGTTCCCATCCCAGCATACCTCTCCTAACACACTGCCATTTCTGTAGCCAGCTGAGGGGCCAGCCTAGCTGTTCCCTTCAGCTCCACCTGCACTTGCTTCATCCAGGCCTTGTGCCCACTCTTGCCGCTGGGCACAGACCCTTGCGCGTGCTAGGCAAGGGCTCTACTCCTGCAGCACACGTTTTAGTCTTTTGTTCTGAGACAGAGTCTGACTAAGTTGCCTTATACTCACTTTAGTCCAGGCTGGCCTTGAACCTGCGATCTTCCTGCCCCAGCCTCCCAAGGAGCAGGGAGTGAAGACCTGCACTAACAGGTCTTACTCCCCCTTCACCTCCTCTCCACTGAAGGTGATAATAGTACCTAAGTGCTAAGGTTGCTATGGGGATGAGGTCATTGGCCAAGTTCTCCTCAGAGTAGGGACAAGGGAGCTCTGTGTCCCGCACGGACATTGGTGTAGCTCATCTTCCTCACCACCGCACAGCTGAGCCTTGCGCAAATGCGCCTGGGCGGTCCTCCTCCTCCCTCCTCCCCTCCCTCCTCCTCTCCCGCCCTCCCTCCTCTCTCCCCTCCTTTCCTTTCTCTTCTTTTCCCACCCTCCCTCCTCTTACAGCCTCTGCCTCTCCTCTGCCGCCCACTCCCTGTCTCTCCCTCGCTATTTCTCTCCCCTTCCTCCTCCTCCCTCCTCCACCTTCTTTCCCATCCTCCTCCCTCTCCTCCCCCTCCATCGCTTCTTTTCCTTGTCTCTCCCCTCTTCCCCATAGGCTTCTACTCTTCCTCTCCTTGTTTCTCCCCATCCTCCCCTCCCCTCCTCCCTCTCCTCTTCCTTTCTCCTCCTCCTCCCCTGGAAAGGGGCTCCTAGCTATGGTTTTTGTACCTCTTAGCCTAGCTCCTCCCACATCCACACTGGTTTCTAAGCATCTCCTTGGGGTGCCCACACCTATTTCAAGGTGCTCCACATCTGTTTTGGGGTGTCCACACCTGTTCTGGGGTGTCCACACCTGTTCTGGGGTGCCCACACCTATTTCGAGGTGCTCCACATCTGTTTTGGGGTGCCCCACACCTGTTTTGGGGTGCTCCACACCTGGTCTCATCTTCTCTTCTTCGTATGCTTCCCTCCCAAGGCCCCTCCCTGGAGATGGTCTGGAAAATGCCCAGGAATAAAGAAAAAGAAGCCACCAAATCAAAGTCCCTGTCACACCCCAGCAACCGAGTTCTGCTTAAAGGGTTTGGGGTGGCCTGTGCAGGGCCGGTTTCTTTTCACCAAAGGGGTAAGTGAGGTTTGGAGGTAGGAAGACTTGAATTTGTCTACATTCTGTCACTTGGCTACCCACTGTGGGCAGGTCACTTTTGAGCCTCAGTTATCTCTCTGTAAAATGGGTAGAGCTGTAGAGGTGGCCTATGCCTATAATGCCAGCTACTCAGGAGGCTGAGGAAGATGGATGAATTGAGCCCTGGAGTCTGAAATCATCCTGAGCAACAAAGCAAGATCCTGTCTGTGTCAAGCAGTATCAATAATGATAAAAATAATAATGACGATTCATGGGTGGGACACGACCTAACATTATCAGTGTCATGGGGCCTGAGCATCTGAAGGCAAGAGTCAACTGACCTCTGTGCTCCTCAAGACAAGACCAGACAGTGGACAGCCTGGAGAACAGCCAGCCACCGGGATGCCTGGGTGAGCAGGAAGCTAGCCCGCAGGGTAGTGGACACTTCCCGACTGCCCTTTGAAGGGGGTAGGAATGTGGAGATTCTCAGCCAACACAAACACTCAGCACCGCTCCAAAAGAAGCCAGATCTTAGGGAAGCGGAGGCTCCTGTCTCAGGAGCCTTTTTCCTGGGCTGTCGGGTCCCCAATGAGTACACTCCCACCTCAGTTCTACCTAGCTCCCCAAACCGATTTAGGGGAAGATGATATTTGCAGTCTTGGCTCCCAGAAAGTTCTGGCTTTGCAAGCAACTAGTCCACCGTTACATAAACCAAGCCTAGCATTTTGCAAGTCCATCCTGTCAGTCCTCCACTCCAGATGCCCGGTTTTTAAAAAATTCCCAACGACCCCCTGCGAAAAGCCTAACCGACAGGTCACTCACTGGTGACCTCGCAGGAAAGGTTGGTGGCCCCTGGCGCTCTCAGGGGCCGAGAAAACCGCAGAGAGCGAGCTTCGCTGGGGAAGCAGGTACCCCTAGATCGCTCTCAGAGAAACCTTCCGGGGGGGAGAGGGGGTTTCCCAGCAAGAACTGGGCACCTTGGGGAGTTGTCACCCTGACCCTGGGCTTCAGCCACGGAGGGTCCCCAGTCCTCCCCCATGGTAGGCCGTACCCCGGCTCTGCTCCCCGCGGGCCCCTGAGGCTACCTGCGCGCCGATGGCCGTCATGCTGCGCCCGGGGCAGCCGCTGTTGCCTGGCCTAGCAGTCGCACTCCGGCTGCGCTCGACCGCGGGGCTGGCCCTCTCCCGGGGCGGGGCGCAAGTCAGGGGGCGGGGGCTTCGCTCAACAGGCGGTTCGGGTTACGCTGACTCAGCGTCCTGGGTTCCAGAGAGTGGGTACCCGGTGACCCCGCTCGCGCGATCCTCGCCTGGGTGCAGATTCTTCGAGGGCTGGGATATTTGGTTCCAGTCCAAGCTCGAAGGGCCGCGTGTCCCGAAGGGAGCACCTGGGGGCAAAAGGTGGAGGATCCCGCCAGTGTTTTGGCTTCTACACTCACGGTGTGACCTTGGACTGCTAGTTTAACGTCGCTGAGCCTTGGTTAATAAGTGAGACAATGGGTGATTGCTGGGCTCTTGGGGGGCTTTTGTGACGTGTGAGTGGGCCAGAACCTTCTGGGGGGCTGTCACTTGCCTTAGTTTACCCTTTAAGGAGGGCTGACAGCGTCCTTGTCTCCTGATCCCCTCAGGGACTATCAGCAAATATTATACCAATGTGGCGGCAGATTCCTGTAATCCCAGCATTTGAAGGGCTGAGGCAGAGGGCTTGCCTCGAGTTGGAGGTCAGTCTGGGTTACATGGTGAGTTCCAGAGCGCCCTGGTATAAAGTGACACCCTGCGATCACCGAAAGAGGAGGGAGGAGGGGGATGGGAAGAAGGATGAGGAGAGGAAGAAACAGGGGAGGGGGAGAAAAGGGGGAGGGGGACAAGAGGAAGGAGAGGAGGAGGAGGGAGGCGAAGAGCTTTGTCTAGCATGTACAAGGCCTGAGGTTCCTTTCGCAGCAACATAAGTAAATAGGAAGAGAAAAAATGGGTATACTAAAATACTCCCACCCTCATAAGGATGGAAGGTCTGTCCCAGGGCAAGGGTTTCTGCTAGCATTATACCTCCTTCATCCGCTGTGGGGAAGTGGGTAGGTGGGGTCTTGATTAAGGTAAAACAAGATGCCGACTACAGGATAGATTAGATGGATTAAATCCTCTAGCTTGTTCTGGCCAGCAGGGAGCTCTCTCTGGTTTGTCTAAGGACGTTGGACACTGAAAGCATTACACGTATGTCTCCCTGGAAGAGGCCTGGAAGGGGATGAATAGGAAGACGCAGTCACACATGCATCTTCTACATCTTCCATGTTTATCTGGTTCCATCACTGTCAGAGAAACCCTCACCTGGTCCTGGGGCAGGCAGATGGGGTGTGGAGGTCTCTCCTAGCCTTCTCATGCCTTGCGGTTCCGAGTGAGCATCACCCGAAGAGACTGGCAAGCACACTGTTGGGCCCCTTCCCAGAACTTCTGACCAGTGGGACTGGGGTGACACCTGTAGTGATGTGACATTTGTGCTGCTCTAGGGCTAGAAGCCTGAGCTCCGGCCATGGGCAGGAGGCCAAGTCCAGCCACTGGGCTTTTCTTCACCCTCGGGCCTTCTCTCCACAACACCACCTAGGTGCTTTCCCCAGTCCAGGATTCTAGAAGCCAGGCATTCATTTCTCTGAGGCTCTGGACTCGAGTGGAAGAACTCATAGAGAAGGACCTGGCCCTCCCTCAACCTGGGGGGACTGGCCATCCATTCAAGCAGCTCTAGAATAGTCTGCCAGAGGGACCCGGGTTACTTTTTTTCACCTAGCCTGAGGTTGGCCAGTTCCTGGAGTGAGTACCAGAAAGAGCCATTGCCGAAGCTGTGGCTCAGCTGGTAGAGGGCTTGCCTAGCATGCGCCAGGCCCTAGGTTCTAGCCCCAGCACCACGTGATGGGGTGTGATGCTACCTGTAATCACAGCACTTGGGAGGTAGAGGCAGGAGCATCAGAAGTTTAGTCATTCTTGACTACATGAAAAGCTTAAGACCAGCCTGGGTCACATGAGACCTTGTCTCAAAAGGAAAAAAAAAGAAGTTGTAGGTTTCATAATCTGCACCCATCTCGGGCCTTCTGAGATTGCTAGATGGACTGCGCATGTCTGTGGAAGGGTGCCTGTTAGCTGATGTTTATAAGAATAGAAAACTCTTGAATCAGTTGAATTGAGAGTAGCATGCCTTGTCAGCAAGAAGGTCTAAGAAGCAGAAATGAGGAAGTGTCTGTCCAGTTCCCAAAAGGCGCACGGAACAGAGGCCTGGAGTCTGGGTGGGGCTCGTGCCAAGATCTGACCCTGTTGGCTGGAGGCAACCATGACACTCCCTCAGCACACCCTCTTCCCAGTGGCACAGCACAGGCAAACACTGTCCCGGCAGAAACAAAAGTATTCCAAAGAGAGACCCCCGTGCTTGTGAGGTGGCGCACGCCGCCAAGTCCCCAATGCAGAGGCAGGCTGTGTTCGGTGAGATCTACATAGTGACTTCCCAGCTAGCCAGGGCCACTGTTAGGTCCCCGTCTCGAAAACTGAGGGGAGGGGAGGAAGCCTTTCTCCCTTTGGCTGTCAGACACACACGGACCCCAAGGAATTGGAATTTCCCCAGGAAGCCCAGGCTGGGGAAGGATGGGCTGATGCCCAGCACCAGAGAGAGCAGAGATTTGGCTCCAGGAAGAGAGTTCTCACAACCCTGGCGAAACTGAAGCTGAGACAGTGGTGGACGGGACCACAGCGGCACTGCTTAGCTATGCACACCTCTTGCCCTCTGTTTAAACCTGAACTTCACGTCAGGACCCTGGGGCTGGACTCGGGGTCACAGGACCTCTCGATTCGCTCTTGTTTCTTTCACTCTCGTGTCTAATTGGCCACTTGGGGACCAGTGGCGAAGTCAGACTGGTCAGGTTGCCAGGGTCCAGCCTGTGACCCTTAGAACTGCAGGAACAGCAGGGATGTGGGTGTAACGGAGTCCATGGTGGACGGGGACGGAAGGGCGGGGCCCCAGGGGTTAGAGCCAGAGGCAGCATGGGCAGGCCTGGAGGCCTTCCAGACAGCGCAGAACCCCTTTTCCTTGACATTCTCTGCCTTTTCTCCATGGTCTGAAAGGTTGAGCGTCTGCCCCCTCCTGCTAGTCATAAACCTGGTCAGACTTAGAGAAAAAGGAATGATATAAAAAGAGGAACCCCTGGCCCCCACTCTCATCTGATAGGACCCAGGCACCAGGCCCTGAAGTTCCCGGGTGAACTGATGCTGATTGATGAATCAGTAAGCACTAACTTCATTGGTCGGTCACCAAGCGCCATCCCAGCTCTCTTACTAAGCTTGGGCTTTGTGCACAGACCCTCTTCTGTCCAAAACACATCACACCTGAGCAAGGAGTGCAGCTCAGTGGGAGAGGACTTGCCTCTCGGGGACACGTGTGGACAAGTCCCGAGGTTCGATTGCCAGCACCACAAATAGCCGGAGAGATGGTTCTGTTGGTGATGTGCTTGCTTTGTGAGCACAGGGACATGAACTCAACACCCAGAACCCTCATAAGGCCAGCTAGGCGCTGGGACATGCTTGCAGTCCCAGCCCAGGGAGGCAGGGACAGGTGTCCACCCTGGCCAGCCAGGCCTGCTTGGTGAGTTCCAGGACAGTGAGAGACCACGGCTCAAAGGACACAGTGGATGCACCTGAGGGATGACAGCTCAGATTCCCCCGTGTGTGTGTGTGTGTGTGTGTGTGTGTGTGTGTGTGTGTTTTTTTTTTGTATCACGACAGTGGGTTTCTTTCCCGACTCAGTAAGCCCTATCAAGTCAAATTAAAAAGACCAGGTTTAGTGGGTCAAGCACTCTTGGGTGACTCTCCAGCCCACCCAGAGGTGAGGCTGGGGGTGGGGGTGGGGGCGGGAAATCACATGGTAGGTCTAGATGCAGGGCCTTAAATACCCTGTTGGCAAGGCCTTGAGCTTTGGGGGAAGAGCCTGGACTTTCGGTGGTCTTTCTGAGGGGATGGGGTCTGGAGAAGGAGGAGTTTCCAGTCGAATGTGTGTGTGTGTGTGTGTGTGTGTGTGTGTGTGTGTGTGTGTCTGTCTGTCTGTCTGTCTGTCTGAGCCTCTGTCTCTAACACACACACCAATCCACATACTACATATACAGACAAACAGAAAAGAAGAGAGGGGGGAGGGAGGGAGCCAGTGAGAAGGCTTATCGGGCTAAGACACTGGCTGCCAAGTCTCATGGACTGAATTACATCCCCAGACCCACAGGCTAGAAGGAGAGAATCAACTTTTACAAGTCATCCTGTGTTCTGACTAAAGTGCGCGGGCGCGCGCGCGGATTCTGGGCTCTGGTATCCCCTGTCTACAACAGCTCCCCCCCATCCTCTTCCCTTTCCCCTTCCTTCTCACACCCCCTCTTCCTCCACAGTGTCAGCTCTGCCCAAGAACAACAGCACATAAATCAGAACACCCATGCCATAGGAGAGGACACACGCTCCAATTAAGCTGAGCAAGGGAGGTTTTATAGACCGAAAGGGAGCTTAAAAAAATAGAAACTTGAAACAAAGAGGCAGTTTGATCATTTTGGTTTTTCTTCCTTGCAAGGTGGGGACAGTAGAAAAACCCTGGTATCAGCTTAGCATCCGGTTGCTCCAGCTACCTGGAGGGAAGGATTAACCAGGGAGAAGCCTCATTATCAGGAAGGAAGTAAACCTGTGGGAGGTGGGTTGTCTCTCTAATCCTTATTTCTCAGAATGCAGATAACGGGTTCCTTGCAGGCAGGTGACCTGCAAATTCAATGGTTAATTAAGGCTGGAAAATGCCTCGGTCAATAATGGTGTAGTCAATGCCTCATTGCGTTGAAGATCTGAGTTTGTTTTTGTCATCCCCAAAACTGAGAGGAAGAGGGATCCTGAGGCTTGCTGGCCACTCAGTCTAGCCTACTCAGTGATCTCCAGGCCACTGAGTAAGATTCCAAAAAAAAAAAAAAAAAGATGGAGGAGGGTGCGTGGGGGTGGGGTGGGAACAACTGATGAGACGACTCAGTGGATAAAGCATTTACTTGCCTTGCAAGACTGAGTTCAATTCCCAGAACCCATATGAAGGTTGAAGAGAAGAACAGCCTTTGTGAAGTTGTCCACATGCACGCTGTCGCACGAGTGTGCCCCTAACACACACACACACACACACACACACACACACACACAGCGACAGCAAAGTGGACAGCTCCAGAGAGACTAGATTTGAGGTCTTTGCATATACGCACACAGTCACATGAACGCACACAGGCAAGATTAATCCATTATACTTTAGAGACTGGGTCTCATTGTTGGATCCAGGTTGGCCTGGAGCTCCGGTCCATCAGCTGATCATTCTGCCTCAGCCCTCTGAGTGGCTGGGAATGACAACTTTGTGTCACTCTGCCTGGAGCTATGATTTCTAACAGCTCAGACAGGCCAAGGACTTTGCTAGGCTCTAACAGAGCCCGGCACACAGTGAATACCTAACACGCATTAGTTGAATAAGTGGGTTGATCACTCACTTACCATATCTGCAACACCATGCTGGCCAGGAACACACACTCCAAGTAAACAGCATGCATGGAAGACAAATTCAGCCTCCATGGGAAAAGTGTTTGGGTTTAGGGGTAAATTCTCCCAGGGCTGGGGAGATGGCTCAGTGTATAAAGGTGCTTCCTGTGTGAGATGAGGACCAGGGTTCAGATCCTCTCCGGGTACGTAACTGCCTTCTAAATATTTACCCTTATACCCACAGATGAGTTAGCTCTCACATCTCATCAAAGGAACTACTCTTATAAAAAAAAAAAAACAAAAAAAAAACCATGTCCAGTCAAAATGCCGAGGATAGGTGATCGAGGGTTGCCCCCCCCCAATACATCCATCTACCACGCAATTCCTGCACCTTAGCTCAGGGAACATCATGGGAAAGGGTGTGGAAAGATCGCAAGAGCCAGAGGACCACGAAGTCTGCTGTGAGGTCATCTCCTAGAAAAGACAGAGAAGCTTCCCCGGGACACTTCAACAACATGGCTGCCTCAACAAGACCTGAAGAAGTATAACACCAACAGATAATTTAACACGAAAGAGGGAAATTTCATGGGGCCCCATCCATGAAAAAGAAGTACAGGCAACCGAGAAGTGCTGAGAGCAGGAACAGTCTCCCCAGGGATGAGACCCCTAAACGCTTATCCAACACCAAATAGCCCTGCAGTCATAGACATACAAGTAACGCTGAATCTCGACTGAGCAGGGTGTATCTACATATTGAGATGTACGTATGTAGCAATACAAAGGAAAGAGATGGAGCAGGGCGGGGCGGGGGTAAACTGGGAATGGTTAGAGGGAGGGAAGGGGGAGAAGGACTCAGCTGTGGAGACTGATATAGGAAGACAGCGGGTGTCCTCCTCTGGCTTCTCACTTGCACATGGACATGCACACACTCAGATACACACTCATACATGCACACACACACATATGCACACACACACTTCATTTCCTGAACCATAGAAATGATCCTTGAAAGTATCTCCTCCTTTTCATTTCTATTCCCATCCCTGCCTCCCCAGTTGTACTGGCCGGTTTTATGTCAACTTGACACAAGCTAGGTTCATCAGAGAAGAGGGAGCCTCAGTTGAGAAAATGCCTCCCCAAGGTCCGACTGTAGCAAGCCTGTAGGGCATTTTCTTGATTAGTGACTGGATGGGAGAGGGCCCAGTCCGTTGTGGGTGGTGACATCCTGGGCTGGTGGTCCTGGGTTCTATAAGAAAGCAGGTTGAGCAAGTCATGGGGAGAGCAAGCCAGTAAGCAGCCCTCCTCCATGGCCTCTGCATTAGCTCCTGCCTCCAGGTACTTGCCCTGTTTGAGTTCCTACCCTCACTGCTTTTGATGATAAACTGTTATATAAAACTGTGAAATAAACCATTTCCTTCCCAAGTTGCTTTTGGTCATGGTCTTGATCACAGCAATAGTAACCATAACTAAGACACCGATCTAGCCCCATTTTTTCCCTCTGTCTTTCTCTTACCCTCTCCTCTCTGGCCTTCTAGTTACCCTGTCTCTGCCCACCGCACACCCTCATTTCTCTGACACCGGTGCTTGTGTGGCACCTTCATTTTGTACCCTTTGGGTATCCTCATTACCCCTTCCCAAGGACCATGAGGCCAGAGGGACCTCTCCCTCAGCCATCTGGCCCATATCTGGCCCCAGTTCCTCGTGTTCAAGGCTCCAACTCTACCTGCCTGCTCAGACCTGGACAGAGCTCTGCCTACTCTCAGAGGCTCTGGACAGACTGCTGTCCATGTGATAGATCTTCCTGGGATGTCTGTGGGACCTCCTTGACTTCTCCAGCCAGATTAGTCCCTCCCCATCCCCAAATTTGCTACTCTATTGCTTTTGTATATCTGTGTGTGTGTGTGTTCTTGGGGAGCAAACCCAGGACCTTGTGCCTTGTACATACTAAAAAGTACTCTCCCACTGAGCTACACCCACAGCTACCTCTGTAAACTCTTGACCACCAGCTGAACACTGTTTCCTTTATTTTCCTCCATTCTTTCCTTTCCCCTTCTCCATCCCCTTCCTGTCTCGCTTCCTTTTATTTCATTCCCCTTCCTCCTTCTGTTCCTTCCTCTTCCCTTTCCTCCCCTTCTTTTCCATGCTCTTACCTCCTCCTTCTCCTCCTCCTCCTCCCCCCTCTCCTCCTGTCCCCATGTAGCCCAGACTGGCCTCATATTCTCTGTCCTCCTGCCTCAGCCTCCTGACTAGCTGGGATTCCAGGAGTGGACCATGACACTTTCTCCTGCCCTCTCTAAACACACGAGATCCATGAGTGACAGGACTCTGTCTCTCTGTCACTGTTCTGTGTCGGGCCCCTGGAGAAGAGCCTGTGAGCAAGGCTTGATGATGGACCAAACAGCAAATGTGTTCCAAAAATACTTCCTTTGGGAGCCTCACTCTTCTGTCCAGTGGTATGTGACCTGTTTTGATTTGTTTCTCTGTGTGGCCCTCGCTGTCCTGGAACTCGCTCTGTAGACCAGGTTGGCCTCGAACTAAGAGATCCACCTGCCTCTGCCTCCTGAGTGCTGGGACTAAGACTTGTGCCACCACTGCTGGGTGATACATGACTTTCTTGACACTGTGAAGACCCCAGGAGACAGTGCATAAGGACTATCAGTGGTCTCTTCCATCCCTGTGTATAGGGCCCTTATGATCTTGGTCATCCCCCTGCCCAGGGTGTTCAATGTCTGATGGTCTTGTCCACCAGGAACCTCAGATGAGAGAGTTGAGCCCATCTGTACTGAACATTAGTCGGGGGAGGCCATCTGGTCACTGGACGATTCCCC
This sequence comes from Peromyscus leucopus, assembly GCF_004664715.2. NCBI lineage: Eukaryota > Metazoa > Chordata > Mammalia > Rodentia > Cricetidae > Peromyscus > Peromyscus leucopus. The sequence continues at coordinate 68,608,475 of NC_051076.1, read as the reverse complement.
TTTAAGAAGTGGGGTGCATGAACTGAAATTCTCTGAAGAAGCTCCTCTGGTTGACCTTGGCTGAGCGGAGCATCATGAACTGGAGCCCAGGTTAGCCGGGGGTGAGGGACGTTTAATGCAAGCATTTGGGAGTCTGAGGCAGGAGGATGAATAGTTGGAGGAGACCATCTCAGAGTTGTAGAAGGAGAAAAAAAAAAGTAGGAGGGACGGGAAGAGAAAGGCAGAGAAGGAGAGATCAATTTTAGAATCTCTTGGGCTGACAACAGGGCTCGGCCTGCAGGATGTTCTCCTTGCATGCACAAAGCCTGGGTTCCCCACCCCAGCACTGTGTAAACTGAGTGTGGTGGACACCCCAGAGTGCTTGATTATAGGCATACACCACTTGCCGAGGTTTAAAGCTGAGTTGTTATTTTGTGTAGATAGAGGTGAGAGAGGAGAGCCAAAGGTATCAAGGTCAGGTGAGTCAGTCAGGCACGTGCTGGGAGGCCCAAGGGTCAGAACAGAGTCTTCTAGGAACTCACAAGAGCATTTGGAGAGCTGCAGGTGTCTGGAGCTCTCCCTCCCACCTGGCTTCGGGCTCCTGGCCTCTTCCCAGGTCTCTTTGGTGTTTGCCTCTCCCGCTCCCCGTCTGCCCCATTTGGTTGTCCTCTCCGGTCCCCTGCTGGTGGTAGGCAGGTTCTTTCCCCTCCTCCCTTTGCCTCCTGGTGCCCTTTGCCTCTGCGACTTTGAGCTCCAGCTCCTCATTCGGATCTCAACCTACCTGCAGATACCTTATTGCAACATAGACGCTTTTCACTGCCGTCTAAGGCTGCCTGCCGGGAGCACCAGCTCCGCCCCCTCCGGAGCCTTTCTTCCCCAGCAGTGGCCAGTAGTGGGTGGGGCCATGGGTGTGATGCTGACGCTGTTGCTTTTTTATTCTCAAGTGAGTGTGCGTGCGAAGGGGCGGGAGGTATGCACTCTGCGTGCATAGGGAAGGAGGCTGGAAGACAAGGTTGGATGCCATCCTCAGGAATACTGTCCATCTCCTTGGAGACGGTGTCTCTCGCTGGCCTTCAGCTCCTTAATTAGGTTAGGCTGGCTGGCCAGTGAGCCCCGTTGTCCACCTGTCCCCACCTCCCCAACCTTGCTGTCGCATGTGCATCCCACCAAACCCAGCCTTTTAACACAGGCTCTGGGGCTCACACTCCAGTCCTCATGCACAGCAAGCACGTCTCCCCATCACCTTCTTTCTGCGCAAACTTAGAACACTTACCTTGTCAGTCCGTTCTGAAATACCCCGTGTCTTGGGGGTGGGGGTGGGGCAACAAAGAAACACCCCGGGGTTATCCTATTGAGCAGACTGCCAGCTCGTCACTTCCAGGAACCTGCCAGCATTCTTTCCTTACCAGGAGCCCCGCAGGGTCAAAGGGCCCTGAAAGCAAAGCCAGGCACCAAGAGTTGGCCAATGAGAGCAGTGTGTTGGCGGGAAGCCTGGGCAGGGCTTTGTCTGGGTTCTGAGGAAGCCTGGGACATACTCCCACCCAATCTGTTATAATTGTGCTTTACAAGAGAAGCAGGCCAGGTCCAACACCCTAAGGGGAAGAGACCAGGGCTTTCCAGACGCTTCACTTGGGGTGGTGGGGGAGGCGCTCTTGGAAGGGTGGGGCAGCCTCTGGACCTTGGACTGGGTGTTTTGATTCCTGGTGCTGGTTGCCTACCCTCTTTTAATTTTTTTCCCTCTGGGGCTGGGAAGCAAACCCTTGTTTGATTAGCCTTGTGTGTGCTAGGCACGTGTTTCACAGCTGAGATGCAATCTCAGACCTTTTTATTTTACTTTATGCAAAGATGATGGATGGATGGATGGATGGATGGATTCAGGTGTGTTGGTGTGTGTGTGTGTGTGTGTGTGTGTGTGTGTGTGTGTGCTGGTATCAAACCTATAGCCTCTTCTATGCAGGCAAATATTAATCCACTAAAGTTACATCCCCCACCACATAAGCATGTATATGTGTGCGTGTCCTTTTGAAAAAATCAGATTTGTTTTATGTATATGAGAGTTTTGCTCTTATGTAGGTCTGTGCACCACGTGCATGCCTGGTGCCTGAGCAGGTTAGAAGACATTGGATTCCTTGGAACTAGAGTTAAGCATGGGTTGTGAGACACCATGTGTCCCGGGTCCCCTGTAAGAGTAGCAAGTGCTTTTAAACACTGAGCCATCTCTCCAACTCCTGCATACAAAATACTTTTTGAAACAGGGTCTCTCTGTATAGTCCTGGCTGTCCTGGAACTCACTGTGTAGACTAGGCTGGCCTCGAACTCTCAGAGATCCGCCTGCCTCTGAGAGTCTCCTGCTTTCGTGCAGCGCTTGGGATTGAATCCATGTCTTCATGGATGTTAGGCAAGCACTCTCCCTGCTGAACTATGTCCTTAGCACCCAGGAGGCTACACACACACAGAGCAAGAGAGAGAGAGAGAGAGAGCATGCCTCATCTACAAATTCTTTTAAGAATTCGTGTGTGTGTGTGTGTGTAAGTTAACACAATGGTGGAATTAATTAATTTAATGTCAGGAATTTGCCTCAAATTCCTGGCTCGAAAATCATCCTGTTTCAGCCCCCTAAGTAGCTGGGACTATATGTAAATGTATACAACCATGCCTACCCACAAAGTGTATTTAATACAAGTGTGAAAATTTATCAACTGAGAGGGTTTGATGTTATACCCTGCATTTTAAACTTCTCTTTAAAAAGCAAGATTACTGGGGAGCTTGAGGACCACTTCTCTATTTTAGACAATCCTGCCTTGAGAGGCCGCCAGTCTTACCTCAGGCTCTGTCTACTCCCAGGAGGCTGACCTGGTGCTAAGTGGTATATTGTATATCTCCCAGAAGAACTGGGGAATCAAAGGATGATCCCTGTACTAAATCTTCAGCCCTCCCATATTTTACTTCTAGATAGAATCTCACTAAATTGCCGGGCTGTTTGTTAAACTCAGAATCCTCCTGCCTCTGCTTCAGGCATGCTAGGTTTACATGTGTGCTTCGGCATGCCTGCCTCAGAAATAGTGTAAGCCCAGCTGGGTGGCAAGGGTGTAAGATGGCTCAGCCTTGCTTCCCTTACTTCGGGTGTCATCCTTTGCCTTCCTGCTGATAGCTGCTTGGCCTGCTAGGCTGTAGTTTCTGTTCCTTGTAACTGGCCTGGGAGCGGCTCCATCCCCCACCCTCCAGGCCCAGGTCTGCCTCAGGAATTTCCCACAACCGCCCTTACCCTTGCAGACAGTCCACTCTGCCCTTGGGGATTCCAATTCCTTGGAGCTTCTCCAAGTCAGAGTAAGTGATTGACTTGACATTAGCCATGTTAGCCATTTGAGTGACTCTCAAGTTCTATCTCGAAAAGTTGCTAAGAAACACACCCCACTCTTGATAAGGGCAATATGGTGTGTGGATTCAGAAATATAGTGGATAGGTTTGATGGCCTGGTAAAGTAAAAGAAGCAGCCATTGGCACTGCACAGATGCCTAGCTGGGTCCTTTCTCTGTAACTGGGGCTTCCGGTACACTTTCCAGAAAACTTCTGGGTTATGCCTGGGAAGAGAGAGAGCCAAAGCAGTTGTTAATTTTGCTAGAATTTTGGCCCTGCTGCTGGTGAAAGCCTGCTAGCAGGTGCCTGGGTGAGAGGCTTCTCTCTCTCCTCATGTTCTGCCAAGTTCCCCCATCTTTCTATCCTGCCTCGCTGTCTATCGCTTGTGTTTCTGGTGCTGTGGAGATGGAGGCAGAAGTTCATCCTCTGTTGGACAGCTAGTCTGAAGACAGCGTGCGCACTGAACTCAGGTTGTGAGTCCTTCATAGCCAGAGCTTTTACCTCCTAAGTCATCTTGCCAGCTACAGCAAATGCCTTCATCTGTGTTCTGTCTCACCGGGACATGCTAAGAGCTTACAAGTATACTACCCAGGCAGGTGGATCCAGAGGTCAGGACCTAAAAACAGACTCCGCACCTGTCATGGGGAATAGTGACTGTCAACTTGACCGGATCTAGAATCTCTTTGGAAACCAGTCTTTGAGCCTCCGGGTACATCTGTGAAGGTTTCTCACAGTGAGAAACTGGAGGAAGTAGGATCTTGAAGAGGCAGCTTGTGACATCCATCGTGTGTACGGTCAGGAAGCAGAGACAGATGAATGCTTGCGCTCAACTCAATCTCCCCTTTTCATTAAGTCCAGGGTGTCAGCTCATGGATGGTGCTGCGCACAGTTAGGGCGGTTCTTCCCACTCCTATGAATGGAATCTGGAAACTCCTTCACAGACATGTCCAGAGGATTGTTTCTGCAGTGAGTTAAGTCCCGTCAAGTTGGTAACAAGGTTAACCACGGCAGCCCGTTCCCCTGGAAACTGGCATATAAACTCCAAATCCAGTGTGTGTGTGTGTGTGTGTGTGTGTGTGTGAATCCACGAGTATATGATGAAAATCAAACTTTGCTCTTGTCCACCTGTCTTTTTGTCATTTTATTTCCCAGGTTCCCCAGTAGCTAGAAGGAGAGAGAAATGCTTCCTTGCCAAAGGTAGACGGCAGTTTCCTATCTTCTTTCCCACACCAGCATTCTGCTTTGGGGTGGCTTTCTCCTCTGACCTACAGCTCCCAGGCCAGGCTACCCCATGAATCAGTCCTCTGGAGTACTTTTAAAAGCATGTAATCCTGGGCCCCACTGTGCAGGTTTAGATTCACTGGTTGGGGCTTGAGCTATGGCTGAGGCTAGCCCCAGAACCCTACCCTACCCACCATTCTCCAACTTTCTTTCTTCCACTGACTCAGCAGGGAAACGACTCAGGGGCTTTAACCCACAGAAGATGCCCTCAAGAGTGAGGCCGGGGCTCACACATGCCAGAACAACCTGTGCACACAGGCCAGCAGGTGAGTCAAGCGACTCACTGTAAACACATGCCAAGAGCCTTGCAAGACAGTGAGGCCGCGATGCAGCCTGCGAGAGCCAGCCGGCCAGCCTGCGGACACTAGCCTGTCAGCCAGCTCTGGGTTTGATAGACAGAGCCAGCCTCTGTGACTAGCCACACCATCTGTAGGAGGGGGACCTCAGTTCAGGCTTCTCTGCAGGGTGGACCCCCTGCCTCACACTCACATTCTTCACGTACCCATTGGGTGTCTGGCAAGGACTGTCTTGGTGCCAACGCCCCTGAGAGACGTTTCAGAATGTTTATCTCTGTAGTTGAGCAGAGAACCAGGAAATGCACACTGTAGGGGAAAATCCCAGCACATAGAGCAGACTGGACTGCGCTATGTCCATAACCTCTCAGCCTCCTGGCCCCACATCCCTAGGCAGGGTGTCAGGGCTGGGCCACCCTTCCTTCAGCCATTCCCCTCTCCCTCACCGCTCCCTACAGAACGGTGCCAGCTGAGAGCAAAGTTGTGTGTGGGCAAAGGACAGGGAGCAAGCATCTCAGCAAATATCAACATCTCCCTCTGCTGTCCTCTCCCGGAGATCGCAGTCAGTAAGTTCTCCCAGGGAAGCCGGCAGACACTTAGCTAACAGCCCAATGTTATTTTCAGTGCCTTGGGGATGAGGATGGGACGGTGATTGAGTGATGGTCCAGTCTCTAAAGTACTTGTCTCACATGCATGAGAATGAATCTCACTGTTAATCTCTGTGTTCCAGTCCTGGACAGGGTGGGTGGTCCACAGCAGTGCTCAGTAAGGGCTCCATGAATCAATGAACGAAAGTGAATGAATGAATGAGTGAAGAGCATAAAAATACCTGGAAAGAAGGGGGAGACACCTCAACTGCCTTCAGGTTAAGTTGTGTCCCTCTTCCGTATGCTGAGGGGAAAGTCCCCCAGAGGCCCCGGTACACAGTGCAGCAGGAGGCCCATGAACCAGAAGCCTTTGGCCCTGTACTGGGTTCTGTCTCCATGTTCACCGTCTTCTCCCTCCTGCCCTCTCAATGTCCCTGGGTCTGGGGAGTTGTAGCTCCCAAGTGTTTGGCTCCTTCTGTGGTGTAGTTGTGGGAAGGACGGGAGCCCCCCACGAGGAGTCTGCCTGAAGCCTCTCTCAACTGGAAAGGAGGCCAACACAAGTGGCATCTGCTTCAGGCCTTTCCCCTTCCCACTGGGGAGCTGCAGCCTTCCGGGACACTCCAGGCGCGCCAATGGATGGTATGCGACGTCCTAAGCCTCGTGGGCACCCTTGGGACTTCTGGATTACCTTACCACCTGTGGAGCCACCCTGTAGTCTGTTCCCCCCCCCAAAAAAAGGAATAGAGACAGGAGAGGAGGGTCCCTTAGAATCCCAATAAGTTCCCAAAACTCCTGTATACTGTCATCACTGAGACACTTAACTGAGTGTCTACACCCACACTCCTGGAGTGCCTTAGTCCCTCCTCAGTGCCTTGCCTTTACCCCCACCCCCTCCCCGTCTATCTGTCTGTTTTTTGTGTGTATGTATATCTGTGTGCACATGCACACACATATAATTAAAAATAATAAAAGTAGGCTGGGCAGTGGTGGCGCACGCCTTTAATCCCAGCATTTGGGAGGCAGAGGCAGGCGGATCTCTATGAGTTCAAAGCCAGCCTGGTCTACATCTCAATTTCTGGGAGTGCCAGGGCTATTATACAGAGAAACCCTGTCTCAAAAACAAAAACAAACAAACAAAAACGAAAGCAAAAAAAAAACCCAAACCAAACTAATGATAATAACAACAATAATAAAATAAAAAAAATAGTAAATCTTAAAAACAACCGACAGCAAAAACCCCCCCGCATCACCAGACCCATTCCTGGGTTCCAAAGGTCTGGGCTGAGACTGGAGAATGCGTCTTTGATCATGTTCCCAGGTGAACAGATTGCTACTGGAGGGGAAAGACTGTTTTCTTTAAGGGGCTTGCTGCCCCCCCCCCCCCGGGAATTGGACTCTGTGCCATTGACTATATGGACAACACAAATTGGAGTTTTTAAAAATCTTTTATGGGGGGGGGGCACAAGGGTGGGGGCCAGACCTGGGAAGACTTGGGAAGTAAGTAACAGGCCTCTCCAGAGGCCCATTTCTCAGGTGACTATACAGCGGATCAAATTGACAGTTGATATTAACCATCATAACTCACAAACGAGACCATTATTTACCAACTTGGAAAAGCCACAGTTTCGTGGTGGAAAGATTGGAAGTTACGCTGCCAGGCAGACCTGCCTGGAAGTCCCTCGGGTATGAGCAGAGGGGACCACTTGTCCAGGCTTGCCCAGGACTAAGGATTTGGCAGATGAATGACTTACACTGTTAATATGAGGAGAGTCCTAAGCAAACCTCACCTGCCCATGGGATGGTTCATCTGCTGTATCCATGTGAACACTGAAGACTGTGGAGACAGTTGCTATGGTTTGAATATGGAGCGTCCCTCATAGGCTTCTGTTGGGGAAGTCTTCCAGAAACCGATTGATATCCTGACAGGATCATAGTATGGTGGCACTATGGGTAAATGGTGAGACAGGAAGTAGGGTCTTATTGGAGGAAATAGGTTCCCAGGGGCATGCCTTTGGGGACTGTATCTTGCTCAGGCTCCTTCCTTTATTCCATTTTTTTCTCTACTGTCTGTCCGCCGTTAAGCGAACTGTTCGGTTCTGCCTCTCCCTCTCTGCCTTGACGGACAGAGACCTCGGATACCATGAGCCTCACTTGTTTTCTCGGTGTTTGGTCACCGTGGAATGAAACCATCTAACACAACGGTAGACAGTCACAAAGACCTCACCACTGGTACCCGGGAGGAGAGCCCAGAGTTCGGAAGCTCAGGGGTCATCTGTGCTCTCTACAACGCATTAAGGAATGAATGACTCGCTCTGACTTTCCTGCGCACACGCGTAGGGATAGGAAACCCTTGGGTTGTTGGGTGGGGCATGCGTGTTCACAAATTAGATCAAGTTACAGAATTTACATCTAGAAAAGGACAACCCCCTGAAGAAGTGCAACACAGATCGCCAAAGTCTGATGGGAGGTGCTGACCGGTGAAGCTGGAATTGGCTCCCCCCCATTGGGTAACCAAAGCGAACGCGCGCTCTCTAGCGGCCAGGAGTCCAAAGTGCAGCGCGGGCCATGCTGGCTCTCGGGCCTCTCAGGCTTGCATACACCGAGGAGGGTAGGTACCAATGATGAAGGGTGGCATCTTTTGGTTTGAGATTTTTTTGTAAAGATCTAGTCTTTGAAGAGTCAAGACTTCTTTTCAGAACTCCTCTTTCTCACCTCTCCTTAGCAAGGGGTCGGGGGCAGTGGCAGAGGGTGACATCCTGGACTATTCAGCTCTTCCAGAAGTTCCTTACTGATATGTGGGTGGCTTCAGGGCTCTGACCTGCTAAGCCTTCTCCGGAGTCAACATTAAGCGCTAAGCGTTAGAGGGCGGGAGAACTGACTGAAAGGAATGGGAAACGGAGACAGCAGAGGCTCTGGGCTGCTTGCCTCACCCCTGCATTCCTTGAATGTCCCATTTGCAGCCATGTGCTTGCACAGCCCTGGCTTTGCATTCCACAGCTGCTTCTCCTGCGGGCCCTTCTTCAGCCTCTTTCTTCATCAGACCAGGTTGCCTCCCAAGGGAGCTCTCTACTCCACCATATTGGATCTTGGTGAGGCTGGAACCCTCCATGCCCCTCCATGCTATTCTCCTCAGCAAGGATCTTCAACACCGCCCCCCAGGCCCAGTCAGGTGTCCAGAAGCAGGAAATGGGGTAATTGTCTAGCCCAGTTCCCCTTCCCCAACCACCCTAATGGTTTGCTCTCCTGAGACTTAATTACCCTAAGGTGCTGGGGGGTTGCTTCTGGCCTCCTCCCTAGCCCTACTTGCTTCCTCCTGAGTCTCCGTACAGACTCCTTTTTTACTATGGCCTGAAAATACTCCTTAGAGCAGACTGTAAAAATATCATCTTTTAATTTAAAGTTTTGATTGAACATTTATTTGTGTGTGTGTGTGGGGGGGTTCCCACTCGTGGAGGTCAGGGGACAGGTCACAGAGTCAGTTCTCCCCTTCTGCCCAGTCTGAGGGACTGATCTGGGGGAGTCACCTCGCTGGCCCCCAAGTGTATTCTGTGTATGCTCTGGTGTGCAGTGATGCTTTGCCCTTCATCTTCCAAGTGTTCATTCTTCTTTCTTTCCTCCCGCTGCCGATGGAACCTCAGGACTGTATGCACTGTTCTACCAACGAACTGTACTCTACACCTGATTCTCTTTTGAGACTTCTGATCCTCCTGCCTCCGCCTCCCTGGTACTGGGACTATAGGTATCATACGGCATCACATCCAGGTTATGTGGTGTTGGGGTAGAACCCAGAGCTTCATGCATGCTAGGTCAGCACTCTACCAACCCTCAAGCTTCCTTTTAGATCTCTGTTCTAACCGTGTATCACTGTTGTTGTGGCACCAGAGCAGCCATAGGTAGTATGTGAGAGTATGTCTGTGTTAATAAAGCTTTATTTATAAAAGTGGGCAGTGAGCTCCAGTTTCTGAATCCCAGGCTAGCATTCTGAAGTCTCAAGGAATTATTCAGTAGAACCCACACTTGCACTTTTGAAATTTGACCTTTCCCTGGCTGTATAGGATGATCTTCATTCTTAGAGTTGGGCACTTTGTAACCCTCCAATCAACTAGAGTCGTTATGATAAATACAGACACTCCATGGTGTGCCAGAAGCTTGGCTGTGATGTTTGGTGATAAGACACAGCCAATCCCTTTCTACACAATCTTCAGATGGGGGCTGTGACTTCAGACTTGCCATGTAGGTGAGGATGATGCTGAACCTTGGTTTCTCCTGACTTCACTTCCCGAGTCCTGGGACTGTCGGGGTGCGCTGCTACACTTGGTTTATACAGCGTTAGGGACCAAACCTGGGGCTTTGTGAATGATAGACAAGCGTTCTACTAACTGAACCACGTCAACATGTGGGGGTTCTTAAGTCAGGAGCGCGTGTCCTTTGAAGGAGGCAGAACTGAGGGAGTCAAGGAGATGGAATTTCGATAACCATCCATCCATCCATCTGTCCATCCGTCCATCCATCCATCCATCTGTCTATCCATCCATCCGTCCATCCATCCATCCATCCATCCATCTGTCCATCCATCTGTCCATCCATTCATCCATCCATCCATCTGTCCATCCATCCATCCATCTGCTTATCTATTCACCATGTACTTCTTAGGGATTTATGTAACTGATGTCTGAATATGCAGGACTAGGGAAGGTAGGGAAGGCTCAGCTGATTCAAGGGGCTGCTACTTTCTTTAAGAGGAAGCAATCCTCTGTGCTAATTGCACTTTGGTATTTAGAATTCCATGACAGAAAAGTCTCTGTGGGGGTGTTGTAGGACAGGAGGGGGATCTATGGAATGAAGGAGAGTTGAGACCAGTCCTCAAGAATGCAGGAAACCTGTTGCAGGATTCCGGTGGAGCAGAAAGAGGTGAACCAGAGAAGCAGGGACTTTGTGTGTCTCATCAGGCAGGTGATGGAGTCTCAGATAAAGATCTGCCTCAAGAGCTCAGGACTCAGCAGGACTCTGTTTTCACAGCACCTTTTCCAGCTAGCAAAAGAAGAGGTTCTGCACTTTGGCCTGGCGGCAGGAATTTGAGCAAGCTTGTCGGTCTAGGCTGGAACCGTTAGCTAGCAGTGCTGTTCTTCCTTTGACCTCCAGAGGGCGCCCCAGTGCTTCCGTTAAAGGTTTTTGATTTTTATGAAAGTGGGTAAGTCATTTCAGACTCTCTTGAAAGTGAAGTTTTGTTAGTTATCTTCTCTCTGGTTATTGTTTTCTCTTTTCCTTCTGCTGGCACAACCAGAGAGACTTTGGCTCACAGTTTCAGACACTTCCATTGGTGGCTGTTCGGTCCTGTTGCTTTTTGAACACATCATAGTGGAGGAGAGGAAAGAGAGCGGAGGAGAAGAGAAGAGGGGAAGGAAAAGGGAGGAGGGAGAGGGGAGAGAGGAGGAGCTGAGACCTCAATAGCCTCTTCAGAAGCACATCCCCAACTGGCCTAATATTCCTGCATGAGATCCCACATCCCTAAGGCTCCACTGGTTCCTGATAGCATGTGTTGCCAAGCTTTCAACATGTTGTATGTAAAATTTGTGCCAAAGAAACAACAGACATGTATGTAAATACCAGCACTAATTGATAACGTCCATGCTTAAGACTATGGGGACGTGTACTTTGAAATGTATGAACGTGCGCTCAGCTTGCTGGAAGAGTCCTGGGACGGATAAAGGGCTCCATGTGTGATACAGCTCCCAGGATAAAGTGCTGAGATAAGAGTCTCCTGAGAGGGCACATGGCTGCTCACTACAGTGTTTTCTACCTTTCTGAGTGTTTGAATATTTTATAATAAAATAGTCCCAATAGGGCCGGGGAGATGCCTCTGCTGGTAAGATGCTTTGCTGTGAGACCTGAAGACGTGAGTTTGATTCTCCAGAGCCCGTGTGAAAAGCTGTGTGGTGGTGCACACTAGCAATCCCAGCCCCGGGGGAGGTAGAGGCAGGAGGATCCCACTGGCCAGAAACAGCTTGGAGCAGCTAAAGTAAGGCTTTCTGTTCTGGCCCCTGTTCGGCCCCCCCATCTTTGGCAGCTCCTCAAACCCCTTGTGACTCTCTGCTGGAAGGTGGCTTTCTGCTCTCAGAGCTCTGAATACGTTCCCACCAGATGACTCAGTCTGCCCACAGGAGCCTTTCCGGATCCTTTCTAAGTATGAGTCCCGGTGGTGTGCCTGAAGGCTGGCTTCCTCAAACACTGACCGTTTTTTTTTGGTTCACTGAGTGCCACATCCGGTCCCGGGGGTTGGGGAGGAGTGGGGGAGGAAGGCCCAGTCCACACTCCCACTGGCCCAGAGGGTGCTTGGTAATCTCTCTCTCTCTCTCTCTCTCTCTCTCTCTCTCTCCTTCCCCCTTGAGTGTGTGCATGCATGCATGCACGCACGCGGACGGACACGACACACACACACACACACACACACACAGGACCTTGGTGACTAGAAACATCTGTCTTGCTGCTCCTGGGCACAGTTAGACTTGAGAGCACAGCTGGACCCAAGAGTCTGCAGGGAGAGGACAGGAAGAGGTGTTCAGCGGTGAGGTGAGCATGAGGGGGAGGGAGAGTGAGGGGAAGTGAGAGCCAGCCCCATAGAGAAGGCAACTGTCAAATTTTCATTTTCAAGGAAGCCTGAAGCAGCAAAATACCATCCCTGCTTGCTAAGCTATGAAAATACAATCATTCTAAAAATGGTAACTCCAGTTAGCAAAGACACATTAACATTTAAAACATTAAAGGGGCTGGGGGTATGGCTCATTTGGAAGAGTGCTTGCCCAGCATGCATGGAACCCTGGGTTTAGTCCCAGCACTGAATAAATTAAGCATGGTGGTACATGTCCATAATCCCAGCACTCGGGAGGTAAGGGCAGGATCAGAAATTCAGAGTCATCTTCAGCTACAGAGTAAGTTGAAGGCCAGCCTGGGCTATATCACACTCTGTCTCAAAACCCCCCAAAAAGAACAAATCCATTTTCAAAACCTTTTGTTTATTAATAATAACAAACAGCCCCTAGTTTAGAATCCTATCGATGGAAATGTCAGGAATGGAGGAGCAGAATTCTGTCCACACCAGGCTGGAGCAAACACACCATAAAACAACAGAGTGTCATTGCAAGGCTATAAACTGTCTGTCCCAAGTGGCAAAGGTTGCAGCCACCGCTCTATTGCAGCACAGATGGCCAGAGTGGTAATTGCCACCAACCACAGTGAAGTGAAGGGTCACTGGAAGAGAGACATGTGATGCACGTGCATGCAGCCAAAACGTATCATAAAAAATAATAAACATTTTTTTAAAGCTGGAAATGGTGGCACAAGCTTGTAACCATAGTGTGGTGTGCTGGCTGGTTTTATGTCCACTTGACACCAGCCATTGTCATTTGGGGAGAGGGAGGCTCGTTGAGAAATGTGTCCACCAGACTGGCCTGTGGGCAAGCCCATGGGTGCATTTTCTTGATTGATGATTGATGTGGGAGGGCCCAACTCAGTATGGGTGGTGCTGTTAGGAGCAGGCCTATGGGAAGGCCTACCCCATGGCCTCTGCATCAGCTCCTGCCTCCAGGTTCTGGCCTTGCTTGAGTTCCTGTCCTGACTTCCTTCAGTGACGGACATGTAAGCCAAATGAACCATTCCCTTCCCAACTTGCTTTTGGTCATAATGTTTTATCGCAGCAATAGAAACTCGAACTAAGAGAGCTGGGGGTGGGGTGGGGCAGAGATGGTTGGGTGACTGGGGCTGGATGTCCAGCCAGTCTAGCTGAATCATTGCATTCCAGGCCAGTGAGAGACCCTATCTCAAAATACAAGGTGGACAGTGTCCTGAAGTATGACACCTGAGGTTGGCTTCTGGTCTCCACATGCATGTGCACACACGTGCGTGGACATGAACATTTGTGTACACATACATACACACACACCCACACAAAGGTGATGCCTGGATTCCTGGAGACTACATGGGAACTCAGCCACCATGCTGTAAGGAAGCGCAAGCCACCTGAAAGGACACGGGTGGTGTCTGGCTACACAGGGGTAGATGACCCTCTATCTTTTTGAGACAGGGTCTCATGTAGCTCATGTTGACCTTGAACTCACTATGTAGCCAAAGACAACCTTGAAGTCCTGTTCCTCCTGACTCTACCTCCCACCCTGTTGGGATTACACAAACACACCACCACTTCTGCAGGGTGGAAGTTTGGCATAGGTCCCTGTGGGTGAGTGTCTAGGTATAACAGGACCATTTTCCTCCTGGTGTCTCCAGGGGGAAACTGTTTCCTTGACCTCTCTGGTCTCCAGGAGCTTCCCTGTGCCTTGTCGTGATCTGTCTTCGAAACCAGCTCTCACTTGCACACTGATTGAATTTTCCTTGCCTGCCACTTCCACATCTTGTGATCACAGTGGGCTCTTCTGGACTATTTTGAAAACTGGGTGAGTTAATAACCTCGTTTCTGTCTGTACCCTTAGTCTGGGGCTGAGGACAGAAACATCTTTAGGGAGATTATTATTTTGCTGACTGTGGGACTCTGAAAAGGAACTCCTGTTTTTTCTCCCTCCTTCTTCCTTCAGAGGACTTGCTGGTATCCCATGTCTGTGCTTACTTATGGTGAGGGGCAGCCTCCCAGAACCCCCTTTTGCAGGGTCATGCAAGTATGACGACCTAAGCTGCATTGCCCAAATCTTCATTTTAAAGAGCTGGTTATGGGATCTGAGCTTTCAACTCCAGTGCTGGAGAGGCGGAGACAGGAGCATCCTCAGGGCTTGCTGGCCAGCTAGTCCAGCTGAATCTGTGAGAGACCCTGCTTCAGCAAAGGTGGAGAGTGACAGAGAAAGAAAGCAGAGGTTGACCCTTGCCCTCCATACACACATGCATACACACACATGAACACCCACATGGAACAGACACAAAATATGCGTATTAGTAAAATATGTATACATACTTGGTACACATACCAAAACAATTTTAAAAAAAAAAAAAAGGAATCGTTATGAATGCATTGCAGGATGGGATGGCATGAAGACGTCAGCGATGTTAAATGTCAGCACCGAGCACTTGGGGCAATGGTTCTTCTCTTGCTTTTCCTGTTGCTGCGATAAAAACACTTGGCAGACCTGTGGTGGACGAGAGAGCTGCCCTGCCCTTCCCCAGATGTAGAACTCGGGAGAGTGGGCCCGGCACCTTGCCTGAGCAACACAGTGGAGCTGACCCTGTTGATGGAGGTGTGGGTGAGCTGGCCCTGAGAGTGTGAGTGTAAGAGACCAAGCCCCATCCCTCATCTACCATAGAGTGGTGTGGGCAAGAGAGATGAACCCACCACCCATGCCCCTGGAGGACTGTGGGAGGTGGGATCATAGATGGGGTGGGTGATGGGATGGGACAACTCACAGTTCTGGTTCTGGGTCTAGGTGGTTGCTGGGTTGGTCAGCCTGCCAGTTCTCCCTCATCCTGACCACCAGGGTGAGCTTTCCAGTACTGTCCCAGCTAGCTCGCCCTATGTAGTAAGCAGTAAGGGGAGGAGCCGATTCTCCTGCTGTCAGGTCCTCCATTGGCTTGCCCACAGCTACACCACCAGGGCCAGCTCTACTATGTGGAGTGTAGGGGCCACTCTGTGCTGCAGCTGGTGAGAGACAGGGCCAGTTCTCTGGCACTAATAACCTGGTGTTGAGGATGAAGGAGAGCTGGCCGGTCTGACCACCCAGACCCAGAACCAGAACTATGAGTTCATGCATCCCATCATCCACTCCATTTATTATCTGTCGGAGCCTGTGAAGGGGTTGGTCTGCAGATCCAAAGTTACAGGATCTCTACCACACAGCACAGCAGGATATCCAAGAGGAGCCCCAGTATTGATGATGTTGCAAAACCCAGAGACCTCAAACCAGACCAATGATTCATTGTAACGAACACTTGCAAGTAACGATACATAGACTAAAGGACTGCGTGACTCACTGGGTCACACTACAGCTTCCACAACAAGATTTTTCTTTTAAGTTTTATCTTGTTTTAGCCCGGGGCAGGAGGAGGTTGCAAGGGTAGAGGGTAGATGGGAAGGGACGGGGAGATGAGTAGCCTCGAGCAAGGGTGAATGCACACTTGTGCTCAGCTCACTTCTCTAGACGATCCAGCCTCTCAGCCTATAGAATGGCGCCACCTGCAATGAGCAAGTCTTCCTGACTCAATTGAAATAATCAAGATCCACCTCCTCAGACAGGCCCAGGCCCAGTCCAGACAATCCTTCTTTGAGACTCTCTCCGAATGTGATTCTAGATTGCGTGGTACCGATGAGTCATCACAGTGTCGCTATGTGGCCAACTCCGAAGACACGCTCTTTAGGATCACACTGGTCCACCTGTCTCCGGCTCACAGGTGTCCAGCTGCTGGGGGCTGGGTCAGGCTCGCCTGGGATTAGCTGGAGTTGGGTCTACACTGCAGTTCAGTTTCTGGTGTATTCTCTCTCATGCGCTAGCAGCAGCTGCTGGCACACGCCCTCACTGGATGCCCTGAGCTGCGTCACTCCAGTCTGTGCCCATTTTCAAGTGGTCTTTGTATGCCCGTCTCTCCATAAGTTCTCAGGTTGCTGAGCCAGGCCCCACCTTGAATCCAGGTTGACCTTACCTCAATACTTTCCCTTTATACCTGCAAAGACGTAGAGCCATCCCCTCCTCACGCATGCCTCACTTCTGTTAGTTCAGTTAGCTGCACATGACGGCATTTCCAAAATGTCAAATGACAGAAATCACTTCAGGGTTCGCTAGCCTGGGTAGCATGGCAAAGTCTCACACACTCCCCTGCAGATACAATGCCTGACCCAGAGCCCAAAGGCAAAGCTCTAGGAAAGCCTGTCTCACTGGTGACCTCTCTGGCCTCATCTTCAACTTCAGTACCTGTAATTTAAGTAGCTATAATTATCTGACTGTTTAAGACATCTATTTACAATATTCCAGCCTGACTTTAGTAACCCAGCCACCCCCGGGGGCTTCTCTTTGCCCTTCTGTGGCTTTCATGGGACACTAACCTCCTTAGCACCGCTTAAAAATGTTTCTATTATTGAAAAAAATCATGCATAGGTGTGTGTGTGTGTGTGTGTGTGTGTGTGTGTGTGTGTGTGCGAACATGTGAGTGCAAGTGCTGAGAGACCGGAGACATCCAATGCCCCTGGATCTGGAATTACAGGTGGTTGTGTGTGAGCCTTCAGACATGGCGCTGGGAATCAAGCTTGCGTCCTCTGTAAGAGCAGTGAGTGCTTTTAACTGCTGGGCCAGCTCTCTGGTCCTCGGGTCCTTGTGTGTGGGGTGTGTGTGTGTGTGTGAGTGTGTGTGTGTGGTGTGCGCGAGTGTGCAGGTGCCACCGCACATGTCGAGGTCAAGGACAATGGTAGGTGGTCCTTTCACCTTGTTTGGGACAGACAGAGCCTCTTGTTTTCTAGGCTGGCTGGCCCGAGAGCTCCCAGGAATTCTCCTGCCTCTGCTCCCATCTCCCCTGTATGAGCACTGCGATTGCAGCAGTGTGCTACAGCCCCAGCTTTATGTGGGTTCTGGGGAGCTGAACTCAGGCAAGCGCTTACCTACTGGTCTCTCCCCACCTCAGCTCCATCTTGTCGCCGGAAGAAACTGAAGCTCCCTGATGTGACATAATTTGCCCCCGTGTCTCATTAACTTGGGTGGCTGCTGAGCTGAAGATCCCTGACTTGCAGTCCAGTGACGCTTCCATGTGCCTTCAAGATGCTGTCTCCAGACTTCTGGATCTTGGAACCACTTTGGTGTAGGGAGGACATCTTTGAGCAACCCACATTTGCTTGTTCTGGAGCTCTGCCGAGGTGGAGGTACGGCGCTGTGGCGCCAGGCCAGGACCCGTGTTCCTGTGGAAGCCCAGAAGAGCCCCTGAGGGGAAGCTACTGCTGACGCCTCAGAATGCCAGGTAAATACCAGTAGGACTGTTCTCCAGTGTGTGCCGAGTGGGGTGGCGGCGGCGGCGGGGGCGGGGTAGGGTGGGGAGGGGTGGGGTGATGGCTGGCACACCTACTCAGCCTGAGAATCACCTTAAAAAGCAAGTTGCGCCCTCCAGGTAGAGCTAGAACTGCTTTCGCAAGCCTGTTCTCAGGAATGGATTCCAGGACTTGAGCACAAGAAGTTGTCGTTCTTGACCTCAGACAGTCCGTGAAGATGCAGCTCTGAGGTGTGGCTGGCGATCAGGAGATGTAACCTGACGGGAGGGGAGAAGCAGGGCTTCCTAATGCATCTGTATCACCTGAGCCTTAATCTCCTTATTTGGATCATGGACACAGCCATCCCCCAGCCAGGTGCAGCGGGGCCTGCTCATCTGTGTTTGTTTGCCGTGGTTTCAGGACCGGTGATGAACAAGTCCAACATTACTGAATGGGAGTGGGGCGTGGTGGTGTGTCCCTGTAACCCAGGTACTCAGGAGGCTGGGACAGGAAGATCCCGAGTTTGAGGCCAGCCTGGGCTGAGTAGTGAGATTGTCACAACCAAAAGAAAAATGTGCGAGGAAGAAGGCTTAGCGCACGTAGTGCTTCTCTGAGGTAAAAAACGCTTCCTGTGCAGGTGGAGGACCTGAGTTTGACCCTGGAATGACACAAATGTCTGGGTAGCATGTCTGTAATCACTGCACTCCCACAGAGAGATGGAGGCAGAGGAGAGGATCCCCAGAAGCCCGAGGGACACCTGGTCTGGCAGACAGCAGAGGAAGAAACACTGTTCCAAACAGAGTGAAAGGTGATGATGGGTACAAGAGGTTCTGACTCCCACACGCGGCCGAAGTGTACCCCACGCCTGGATGCACACACGAATGCGTGTGTGTGCACACACAATAAATAAGCCACAGTTTTAAACCACTTTTAAAAGAGGAGGCTCAGGGCGTAAAATGTTTGCTGCACCAGCAGGAGAATCCACATAAGCAGCTCTGTGCGTGGAACAGGGACTGGTGGATTCTGGGAACTCCGTGGTCAGCTAGTTCCATGTTCACTGAGAGACGCTGTCTCAAAATATAAGGTACAGATTGAGGAGGGCAACCCCCACCCCTACCCCGCCCTCCACTGGGTAGGTTAGGGATGGAGAAAACTCCACAAGTAAGCAACTCATAATTTTTAGGTTAACTAGTGTATGATTATACTTTTCTAGTTCATCTATTTCATTCTAGTTATTGTTAATCTTTTGATGCGTACATTTTATAAATTAAGCCACAGATATGAATATAAAGGAAAAATAGTGTGCGCACAGTTTGGTACTCAGTGGCCTCAGGCGTGTTTACCGCATCTTGGAATGTGTTCCCCAAGAACAAGTTCACTATAATGAGGTGTACTCCCCACACCCAAGGATGCAAAACCCCAAGTGAAGACTGTGAATGATAGCCCTGTCAGGTCCTCAGTAAACAAAGTCCGCTGATAGGAGGCCGTGGAGATGGGGACCCCAAAGGCCCAAGGCCACTGGCTTTTCATTCCCACAGAATGGCTCCTTCCCATCCCCAGAGAGATGTCAAGAGGTCAGAAGACAGTCTTAGAGCCAGGCAACTGTAGTGTCAGGCCTGAAGGCTTCCTCACAGGAAAGGTCAGGACATGGTGCCCTGTCCTGACCTTTCTCAGGTTTTAGGTGGAAACTCTTGCCAACTCGTTGGGTACCATTTGTAGATAGAGTTTTCCGGCCTTGCCCACAGTCAGGACAAATCTCTCTCACCCGCCAGTCCCACAGCCGCTCAGACCCAACCAAGTAAACACAGAGACTTCTATTGCTTACAAACTGTATGGCCGTGGCAGGCTTCTTGCTAACTGTCCTTATAGCTTAAATTAGTCCATTTCCATAAATCTATACCTTGCCACGTGGCTGGTGACTTACCAGCATCTTCACATTCTGCTTGTCCTGGCGGCGGCTGGCAGTGAGTGACTCCTTCTGCCTTCCTGTTCTTTCTTTTCTCCTCTCTGTTAGTCCTGCCTATGCTTCCTGCCTAGCCACTGGCCAATCAGTATTTTATTTATTGACCAATCAGAGCAACACATTTGCCATACAGAACATCCCACAGCAGTGCCCTGCAGGCCCAGCTGCCTCACAAGCCAGTCAGAAGGCTGCACAGTGCTCCTTATCCACTCACACCATGTTACCGGCTGAATGGTTGAGAGCTCCAGGCCTAAGGCTTCCTGGATTCCCACAGCGATAGACTGGGAGGTTCCTAGGGAAGGTAGGAAAGCTGGTGGGAGACAAGATCCCGATGAAGGAATCTCGATGGTGATAGCTCCGTGTTGTAAGCCTCTCACAGTCTCAACAAGGTTCACCACTGGCCTCCAGGGCAGTTTGCTGAGTTGAGCCTTGAGCCAAGTCTGAATGGAGAAGGACATCTTGGACTTCATTTAAGGATATTTTCCCCTTAAGTTTTTTTTCTGTCTGTCTCTCCTTTCCATGTTAAACATACTCTCTACTATTGCGATTTACCCTCCGTGGATTTTGTTGTTGATTTTCTGAGATGGTGTCTTGTTGGGGAGGTATCTCTCCAAACACCATGGTTAGCAGAGTGTCAATCTGAGAGAGGCTGGAAGTCTGGTTCAACACGACTCAATAGTCAGTGTTGGTTCAAACTTCAAGGGTCTAAAACCAGGTAGTTTATTTTAGGCATATTTAAACACAGCACAATTTGGACAGAAGTTTCCTGGTGATAATTAACTCAATCCTATGTGCACACTAAAGCCTAAGACATGATTCTATCACGGCTCTTACAAAATACAAGTGACATCTTCCATAAAGCTAGGTGAATCTTCCATAAAGATTAGGTAAAGAAGCAGGCTCAAGGTAAACCATGCTCGTGCTAAGTTCCAGAGAGGAGAGCGCTGCAGATTGGCTGAGATAAACAGGTTCAAGATGACCATCTGGGGGAGCCTGGCCATACAGGATAGCACTGAGGTCACCAGGCTACTAACCACCTCAGCTCCCAGCCTTATGGGTGGAAAACTGATGCTCCATCTCTCCCTTTAAGGGGCAACCTGTGTGGTAACACTCTTGGTTTCTCTAGTGCTCATCGGTGAGGGCAAGGACCTCTGTGCCTTCTACAGGGTCTTGTCCAGGCTGATCTCCACTGTGTGATCCTCCTATCTCAGCCTCCGAGGCAGCTGGGACTCTGGGTGTACATCAGTCCGAGCCTGACTCTTTTGGCGTGCCTACGCCCTGCCCCACCCCTCCCCACCTCTCTTGTGACCTCCCCTCCCCCATTTCAGGCCTGTTTACTTTTAGAGCAATAACAGAGCAAGGAAATGATTGAGCTGAGTGGTCTTGACAACCTCAGTGGCATGGAGCTAGGAAGGGCAGAATGATACAGTATGTGTTCTGCCTCGAATACACTATTACATTAACAACCAGAAAAAACACACTTCCTCATAAATGACCCTGCCACTTAGGAAGTCACACCCTCTGGGTGCATGAGTGGACTTATAATCTTGGCCTCTTGCTATGTTAAAGCAATCTCCCACTCACTCAGATGAGGTGTGTGTGTGTGTGTCAGAGTGTGTGTTTGTGTGTGTGTGTGTGTGTGTGCCAGAGAACAACTTTTGAGTGTCATTGTTCAGGCACTGTCCACCTTTTAAAACAGATCAATTTCTATGTATGAGTGTTTTGTCTGTCTGTCTGTGTACCACATGCATGCCTGGTGCCCATGGAAGCCAGAAGAGTGTGTTGGACCCCCTGGAACTGGAGTTACAGGCACTTGTGAGCGACCTGGGTCCTTTGCAAGAGCGGCAAGTGTTCTTAACTGCTGAGCCACCTTTCTTGTCATCTTGTTTGAAAGATAGGCTCTTACTAGCCTAAAACTGGCCCGGTAGGCTAGGCTGGTTTCCCAGAGAGCCCTGGGGAATTGCTGCTTCTGTCTCTCTGGTGCTGGGGTTACAAGTGCAGGCTACCATGCCTAGTTTTTTATGAGTTCTGGGGACTGAACTAAGGACCAGCAACCCCTCAGCCCTCAGATGGCACCTTCACATCTGCTTCCTGTGCTCCCACTGCCTAGAACAGAATTACACACATTTAAGCCTGCTCTCCCTCGTCCTGTGGTAGAGGGCACCACACCCAACTGCTCGCCTCCTTTCTGCCTCTCTGCAGGCTTCGGCTTTGGAACCAGGGCGATGACCTGCATTTAAAAGCTGATTTATTTACCAGGGGAGGGAGCCGGTATGAGTTATTCTCAGGACTCACTGTAGTTCTGTGAGCAAGGCTGAACTGCGGCTATGGACCTGGGCTTTGGAAGAGGAGAGCTTAGGGAGAACTACTTGCCTTTAGAGCATTCTTGAGCTCAGCCTCAGCACCCTCACCCACGAAATGGAAAAGCCCTACAGAACCCCACGTTCAGGGACTCCCGTAGCGTGACTTTGCCGGCTGTCTCTTTCCTTCTGTGAGAGTCCAGCCTTGCGCCTCTGTGGCCTCCCCAAGCCCTTCTCTCCCCCCCCCAGGAAGCCCTTGACTCATGGCTGACCGGCCTTCCTGGCCCCACTGTGGCCCAGTTTCGAAAGGAACCCTGGGAGACCTCAGGCGTGGAGCATGCTGTTCCCAAGGGTGCTCCCACTCTTACTCAACTACTCTGGATCCAGGGAGAGGCTGGATCCAGACAAAGGCTCAAACTCGGTTAATCCCTGAGGGCAGCTCCTGAGACGGAGCTCTTAGGACATCTGTAGGCTCAGATGCCAGCCAGCTCACCTCATCTGAGGTGGCTGCACACACCTGGGAACAGTAGGACCACCCCTCACAGTCCATCCAGGGACAGAGAAAGAGGGCAGAGGGGCTCTGGGAACACATCTTCATTTATTTTTACTTTTATTTGATTTTTATGACCCAGGGTCTCAGGTAGCCCAGGCTGGTCCCAAATTTGCCATCACCAAGAGATGGCCTTGAACTCCTGATGTGCCCGACTCGACCTCCTGAGTGCTGGGATTACAGGTGTGCACAACCATGCCTGATTTTTTTGTGCAGCGTCGGGGAATTGAACCCATGGGTTAGGGCAGGCTAGGCAGCCCCCTGCCAAACTGAGCGACAATCCGCAGCTCCACAGCGCATCTTTAGAAGGAAGCAGAGATGAAAGGAGAAAGCAAGGCCAGTCGTTTCAAGAACCTGGAGGATGGGCTGGTGAGATGGCTCAGTGGTAAAGACGCCTGACAGGCTGAGACGGATCCCCTGGGACCCACATGGTAGGAAGAGTGAACCAACACTGGCCGGGTTTCCTCTGACCTACCCATGTGTGCTCACACCCCCCTCACACACACAACAAATACAGTTAGATGAATAAAAATTAAAAAAGATATAAAAGAACCCAGACGACGAAAGACATACAGTAACAAATGTACTTTTAATTGATTTCAGGTAAAAACTACACAGGGAGGAGGGTCAGCAATTAATCCCGGCCCTAATTTATCGGAGCCATATCATCTACATTAGAAAAACACCAAGGCATTATGTCCTCACGGGTCACGCGTGTGTCTGGTCTTCTAGATTCCGTATTTCTTCTTCAGCTCTTCCACTTTTTCCACATAGCTTTTCATGGCGCTCTCCTTGGAAGTTCCTGGAAGGGATCGGTGGGAATACACATCAGGAAGGCAGGCTGCTAGAAAGGCATCGAGCTGGCAGGGGGGTGGTGTGTGTGTGTGTGTGTGTGTGTGTGTGTGTGTGTGTGTGTGTGTCCGGCCTTGGCTTCTAAAAACTTGTGTGTGCGTATCTGTACAGTGGATGTAATATGTATGTGTCTGTGTGTTTGCCAGCAAATGTGCACATGTGTGCAATGTAGAGGTCAGAGTTACATGTCAAGTGTCTTCTCCACTGTTCTCTATTTACTAAAAAAAAAAAGACTTTTATTGTTTATTTAGGTGCCTGCATGGATGCATGTGCACCAAATGCATGCAGGTGCCTGAAGAAGTGAGGTGAAGGTGTTAGATCTCTTGGAACTGGAGTGATAGGCAGTTGTGAGCCACTTGTGGGTTCTGGGAACCAAATCCAAGTCCTCTGTAAGAGCAGCAGGTGCTCTTAATCAATTAACCATCTCTCCAGCCCCACCTTAGCTACTTCCAAAAAAAATATGGATTTATTTTGCAAGGGGGGTGTGGTGATCTGAATGACAAGGGCCTCCACAGGCTCATCTATTTGAATGCCTGGTCCCCAGTTAGTGGAACTGTTTGAGAAGGATTAGGAGGTGTGGTGTTATTGGAGGAGGTGTGTCATTGGGGGTGGGCTTTTAGGTTTCAAAAGCCCATGCCAGGCCCAGTCTCTCTCCACTGCCAGTAGATCAGGGTATAAAGCTCTTGAATACTGCTCCTCCGTCATGTCTGTCCGCTTCCTGCCATTGATGGTCACGGACTAACCCTCTACAATTGTAAGCAAGCAGAGCTGCCTTGGTCATGGTGTCTCTTGACAGTAATAGAAGAGTAACTAAGGTGGGGGGGAGTAGGGCGTATACTACTACAGCATGGGTAGAGGTTAGAGGGCAACTTGTGGGAACTGATTCCCATCACGTGATCCCTGGGGACCAAACTCCAGGTTTTCAGGCTTGGTGGCAAGCACCTTGACCCACTGAGCCATCTCACCAGACCCTCCACTTTATTTGACGAGACAAGGTTCCTCATGGAACCTGGAACTCCTGGATCGGCCAGTGCACTCTGAGGACCAACCTGCCTGTCTCAGCTCCCTCCCAGCGTTAGGGTGACAGATGCATGTTGCTGTGCCTGGCTTTTTCATACAGGCACTGGGGACCTGAACTCAGGTCCTTGTGCTTGCACAGCAGGCAAGCTGCCGACTAGAAATCTCCCCAGCCCCAGACAGCCAAGCTTTTAACATTATGACACGATGTCATGATCCTCACACATGTTGGGCCACAGGCTGGACACACTGGCTGAGATTCCAGTTTAGTACTGGAGGCTGTCCTTACACTTACAGCACAGCTCTTGTATCTCAGAGACGGCCCGAGGAGTAGACACACAGCACTCCAGGGGATGAGTTCTGCTTTACAATGCACCAAGGCAGCAGGCGGTGTGGACAGGCAGGAAAGTGTCCCCGCAGTGATTTTCCCGGTGCTGCTGATTTTGTGTTTGGCTTCAGCCTATGGACTATCTGTTCTGGATTCTTATCTCCCTCCCAGGGCTATGCTGTTGGCTGTGAAAAAGCCAAGCCAGCCACCCTCTGCCCCGCAGAGAGAAGCTGGGAGAAGAGGTGGAGACTGAGGGAAAGCAGCTCGTCCTTGGAAAGGAATGAGGCCAATCTTTGTCTCTTTTCACGACACAAGAGACATGAATACACCCCGAGGGACAGCCACACTGGGTTTCCTAGATCCCCCCCGGGGTACTGGGAAGTCCTCGGGGACTGAAGAAGCGTGTTGGAAAGTGTTAGGGTATCCGGGGCCTGAGAATGGCGCGGAAGATGGACAGCCAGACCCACACGGCCCCCTAGCAGGGCATTCCAGTGTGCTAGGCCCTTCCTGAGTTCACGCCTTTCCCCCTCGTGAAGACAGAGGCTTATTCAGCAACTGGCTAGCGAGGTACGAAAGCTGCCAACAGCTTTGTGCCAGCTTTTGGGGCTTGCTGCCAGGGGAGCACGTGATTTAGTGGAGCCTGGACACTTCTTGGATGCTTGTGCTTAACAAATAATAGTTCCATTCACTGGCCACGCATTACCTCATCCCTTTTTCTCATGTGCCCTTCTGGCTGAAAGGGAACTGGGGAATGGCCACTCGGCTAAGGGGTCACTGCCTGGCCTTGTGGTGGAGATGGAGGCGTGGGTGGGAGAACTCACTTTACTCTCTTTACAGCCAAAGACCACGGCAACATTGTCACTCCCTGGCCTGTTTCTCAGTGGCTGATCCCCAAGTCCTTTCCCTCCAGATAACACCTCTGCCCAGAGACGGAGCTCTTAGAAGAGACATCGGCAACCTTCGGAGGGGACGGAGGTGGCCTAGTTTTCCCATGCCAGGGCTGGCTGGGCTGGCTTCCAATGTGTGCCTCCTGAACTATGTCCTCCCCACTCCAGAATGGAGAGTCTTCAATGCCCAGCCTCACAAAGAAGGGAAGCTGATCAGAACACGTTACCTTTCAGCTTATTCCATGAATCCCACTTGGCCTTGCCTTTGAGGTCCAGAAGCCCGGGCCGATCTGCAACAAGGAAGGCAGACAGATTTATTACAAGTTCTAATGGAGAACTTCATCAACTTTTTCCCCATGAAAAGCAAGACACCATTTTTTTTTTCTCCCAATACAGAGTTTCCCTGTGCAGCCCTGGCTATCCTGGAACTCACTCTGTAGACCAGGCTGGCCTTGAACTCAGAGACCCACCCGCCTCTGTCTCCCAAGTGCTGGGATTAAAGGTGTGTGCCACCACCGCCCGGCACCAAGACATTTTTGAATGCACAGATTCCCAGTGTCTCCCACAGAGGGTTCTAGCCTAAGAAACCCAGATGGCTTTGGAGCAACCCAAATTTAAAACTGGGGAAAAACAGGATAAAAAAAGTATTCTTAGATTGTTTTTGTACTTGAAGTTAAATGTTTAAAACCCAAAGTTTTACTTTAAAAACAACACTAGTCTTTGGGCCTGGGGATGAGGCTTAGCTGGTAGATGCTTCAGCGATGTATAAACAGGGAATGGTGGCACACACCTATAATCCCAACACTCAGGAAGTAGAGGCAGGAGGATCAGGAATTCAAGGTCATCTCAGCTACACCGTGAGTTTTAGGCCAGTCCAGGCTACATGAGAACTTGTCTGAAAAAATAAAATATACCATAAAAGAAAACTGATAGGCCTGGTGATGCACACCTGTGATACTGGGCCACTCCAGAGGCCAGGGCAGGAGGATCGGAAGTTCAAGGCCTGCTTGGCCTACAGAGAGAGCTTAAAGCCAGACCAGATGGCTTAGTGAGACTGTTTCAAAATATTAAATAATAAAAGGGCTAGGGATGTGGCTCTGTTGGCAGAGTGCTTGCCTGGCATGCCCCAAACCCTGGTCTCATCTCCAGCACCAGATAAACCAGGCCTGGCGACCCACAGCTGTAAGGTGGAAGCAGGAAGACCAGAACTTCAAGGTCATTTTTTTTGGCTACATAGTGAATTTGGGCCAGCCTGGGCTACATGAGACTCTGGCTTAAAACAGAGGAGGAGAGAAAAGAAAAATAGACCAAAAATTCTCAAACCAAACCAAACCTGTTAAACAACAAACAAACATCCATTCACATGGTTCAGAATCCAAAAACTCTGAAAGAAAATGGGGCTGGAGAGATGGCTCAGCAGTTAAAGAGCACTGGCTGCTCTTCCAGAGGACCCAGGTTCAATTCCCAGCAACCACATGGCGGCTCACAACTGTAACTCCAGTTCCAGGAGACCTGACACCCTCACACAGACAGACATGAAGGTATACACCAATGCACACGACATTGAAACAACAAATCCCAAAGACAATTCTGAAAAAAAACTATTAGGTCCCCCACCCCCGCCCCCACCCCCAGGGGGCCTGGTTTCTCTCTCTGTTACATCACTGCCACCAGTGGATGTCCTTGCCTGTGACTTGTCTTTATAACCCAGCTCTATTTTCCCACCACTTTGCTGGACTCCGTGTTGATTTGTAGGGTTCTGTTTTAACTGAAGACCAGGCTTCTTCCAGAGCATCTGCGTTTGGGGGAGAAGCCCTCCTACCATCCTTCTTACTGCAGAGCGTAAGGCTTGGGGCACGGAGTCTGAGGGAGAAGTCCTGGGAACTTTACAGGACACTGTTCCTACACAGGAACCCTCAGAAGCCCAGAGGAAGACTCCCTGCCAGTCTGTTCTCCCGAGATGGCAATGTATATTCGCAACATTCAGTTAGTTGATGTGTGTGTATACTGGGATGCGCGTGTGCACAGGCCACTGTGTGGATGCCAGAGGACAACTTTGGGGAGTCCGCTCTTTCCTTTCACCAAGTGGGTCCCTTAGGCAGTCAGGCACGGCAGCAAGAGCCTTTACCTGCTAGCCATTGCACTGGTCCTTGCAACATGTAATTCAGAAGCCACTTGCCCCACGTGGCTACTGAGCCCTTGAAACACGGTGCACGCAGCGACAGACTGAGCTTTTGGTATTGCTTAGGGATAGCCACCTGTGGCTGGTCTTTGTTGCACTGAACAGTACAGCCGGAATACAGACAACAGTTTCCTGATCAGGAAGTGACAGATTCCAAGTCAGTCTACTGATGCTCTTATGCCAGCAAGTACCTCTGGCAGCAAAGCCTCCCAGCCTACCCGTTCTCTTCCCACTTCCTTCTTCTTCCTGGATGTGTATAAGCCCTCTGATCTGACCTGCCTGGCCTGCCACAACAGCTCCCAGGGAATTGAAGCTGCACTTGGTGGGTGGCTGAGGGGTACATTTCCTTCTGTGCTGACATGAGTCTGTGCTAGAACGCACTGTGCCTCAGCCTACAGCCACTGCCCGAGGGCAGCAGAAAAGACAATAAAGACCAAGGTAATCCACAGCTCAGCTTCAAAATCTGTACCAAGGGGCTAGAGAGATGGGTCAGCCAATAAAGTGCTTACCTTGCAAGTAGAAGGACCTGAGTTCTATTCTCAGAACTCATGGTGGAGGGAGCATGGGGGGCACACATGGCAGCCTGTGCTTATAATGCCAGTGCTGGAGAGGCAGAGACAGGCAGATCCCTGAGGCTTGCTGGTCCACCAACCTAGACTACTTGGCAAACTCCAAGCCAGGGAGAGATCCTGTCTCAAAAAATAAAAATGAAAAGCAAAACGCCGAAGGCGGATGGTGCCGGTGGAAACAATACTCAAGGCTCTTCTCTGGCCTCCACTTGCACATGCTCCGACCATACAAAAAAGTCTGCACCAAGATTTTTAGAGAGGGAAAAAAGTCACCTGATGGTGCAGACTTTGGCCAGCATCAATTCCAACTTGCCCCCAGGATACCAGATGCATCCCTGCTCATCTATTAGGCTTGGGGTGGCTGCCAAGTGCTCGATGACCCTGCTCATCTGATGGGAACAGTAGGCTCAACAAAGCTACTACTGAGCAACAGGGCTTATCACAAGCTTCCTCTCTGGGGCCTTTGCTTCCTTCACAGCAGATGCCGAGATAATCGGTCAAGTCCTTCTAAAACCAGGTTGAATCTGCTCCCAGGGTCACACCAAGAATTTAGGAAGATGGTCTCTGCAGGTGAAAAATCTCACAGTTTAAGTCACCATTCGCTGCCTGAACCTTAGGGCC
The DNA here is from genome assembly GCF_004664715.2 of Peromyscus leucopus. Classification (NCBI taxonomy): domain Eukaryota; kingdom Metazoa; phylum Chordata; class Mammalia; order Rodentia; family Cricetidae; genus Peromyscus; species Peromyscus leucopus. Next base: position 68,579,768 of record NC_051076.1, on the reverse strand, counting down.
TCAGGCAGTTGGAAAGTGAGGTTCTCAGACTCCCGGGCTGTCGAGCCAACTTGGCCTACTCTGATGTAGAAAGTTGGCCATACCTGTATTTACGTCGCCCACGGTAGCTTGTTTGAAGTGGCTGTAGATGAAGAGCATCTCTTCGTCACTTGGCTGGGTCTTGAGGCGCTTCACCTCCTCAGCAGCTTTGTCAAATTCCGCCTAAGTGAGAGGGAGAGGAACGGGGATGGAGGATGCCTGAGTGGGAGAGGTCCAGGGACGGATGGGAAGGCAGGAGAGCAGTACTCCTCCCAAACGCTCTCCTCTCACTAAGATTCAGCAAAGGCCCACCTGTCTACTCACGCAGCTGCAGCACTGTGTCAAGTGTTGGGAATAGACTTGGCTCACAGTGGGAGTACACGCCCTTGAAAAATTTCTTGCCCAACTGCCTGACCACCGCTGGCCCAAATCCAGCAATTGCTGGGGTTCCAGCAAAGCCTCGACCTATGATCAGCGGAGATTGGCAAGGCAGTGAGGGGAAACGTGGCGTGATCACAACAGTCGATCAGGGGTCAGGACACGAACGCAGTGGAATCCAGGGTCAGGAGACCACTGGTCCCTTCCTATGGGGCCTGGAGTTCAGCGTTGACCTCTGTCCCAGTGCCCAGATTAGGGAGAGGCAAGTGGGAGGAGCCAGGGATCGCCCTACAGGGCTCGGTCCCGGACAGGGGTCTCCACTGGAGGGAATAAAAAGGCTTCTGGGCCACCTCGCCTAGTCGCATCTCTCCTGTACAGGGGCATGCCAGGCAGAAGACTAGTTACTTCCCTCGACCTCCAGGCTCCCCAGCCAGGAGCCATTAGTGGCCCTCTGTTCCATTCTGGTCCTTCCCAGTATGGGATTCAATCTTCTCTGCCCTTCATTCCCTTATTGCCCCATCTTTCTTTCGAGGACCCTGTGCCTGCTTCAGAAGTCCAGCCCACCTGCCACTCTCCAGCAGTTCCGGCGTGGGTGGCAGTTTCAGAAATCTGCAAGGGAAAAAGTTCCGCTCCCCAGGCTATGAGCTGGGCTCGGATCCCAGAGCAGATGCCTAGTATCCGGAGAGGGGACACCCCGCGGGGTTCCTGCTGACTGATTTCCCCCAACCCCCCTGCACCTTCGCAGCCCGGCAGGGCACGCGCAGTACCTGAGACATACTGGCGAGGTGATCTGGATCCCGAAAGCGCGGGAGCAAGAGCAGGCAAGCAGCACTCAAGTTCCAGAGTGCACAGGGTAGCGCCTTTAAAAGACTGCCCCTGCGTTCCAACCGAGCTCGGGCGAGCGCCTGCAGCCAATCAGAAGTCCAATTTGCTTTCGGGGGCGTGTCCAGCCCAGGCCGGAGCTCCAGCCCCTCCCGGACCCAAGAGGGCATTTATTGCGCACGCGCGGGGAGGAGCCGCGGGGCACGCCGGGAGCAGGTGGGACGCACTACGGGATTTTTTTTGGGGGGTGTAGGGCGGCACTCTGGGTGAGGGCGGTTGGACCGGAGCTGGGCAGGAACTGAGGTCGCGTGGAATGGGGTGCTGCTACAGGAGAATAGAAATCAGTATGATTCTTTCCCTTTAAATATCCTGCCGGTTGGGATGAGGCCGGAAGTTGCATCTCTGGTCTAGTAACTTCTCATCCTGAAAAATGAGTTGTCGCGATCCCTTTTAGGGGCTCGAGGGAAGAATCTTTGGTGCCGTGCGCGTCGGTGACCTGTCGGGCCAAGCCCATGCCCAAGCCTTTTCCTCTGAACTGTTGGCACATTCTTTGACCTGTGCACATTGTCCATAGTTTTCAGTCCTGCATCCTTAACGCGGTCCAGTGTTCCACCAGTGCCTTATAAAGGTGGAGGCAGTGTGATAACTTTTGCACGGGAAGAGGTGCCCAACAAGCCTTGGTTAAGTGAATAATTTTTCTTCTCAAACGTTTTCTAAACACTTGGCCTGATGAGTGCAGGCTTCTAGACCTTGAGCACGCAGCAGTGGACAGATGAATCCTCTGCAAACTTAGAGCGTCTTAGAGTGGGTTAATAGTTGGCATAGTCAATTACAGACTTTTTAAAAAGAAGAATTGGAAACAGGGCGGTGGTGGCGCACGCCTTTAATCCCAGCACTTGGGAGGCAGAGACAGGTGGATCTCTGTGAGTTCGAGGCCAGCCTGGGCTACAGAGCGAGATCCAGGACAGGTACCAAAACTACACAGAGAAACCCTGTCTTGAAAAAGCAAAAAAAAAAAAAAAAAAAAAAAAAAAAAAAAAAAGGCAGTTTTAACTGGTGGGGGTGGGGGTGGGGTGGGGATGGAGAGAAGATGCTGTTTGAGCAAGCCCTGCAAGTGAGAGAAAGAACATTCTAGCAGAAAGCAGGAGTGAGCAATGGGTTACTGTGGAAATTAAGGTTCCCTTTGAGTTTTAGCCTCATTAACAAAATAAAACTGACTCAGAAGGAAGCTTGAGGACAATTTCATTGAAGTTTGAGGTTAAAAACAAAAACAAAAACCACAGACAAGCTGAAAACTGACAGCCACTAGGAGAAAAGGAGATGGAGGAAAAGTCATGCCTTTTAAGCTAGGCTTGGAGGAAACAGTGAGAAAGCCCAGAACTCCAGGAAGAACATGCATAGGAGTGCCCAGCAGGACACTGAGTTCAGAGGGCATTCGGTTCCAAGCATATGTGTCTCAGGACAGAGGACTGTACCAGAGGCACCCGGTTAGACGTAGAAATAGAGCTAGCTTATTAAGAAAAGGAAAATGCGGGAATGAGGCTGGAGAACTCAGACAGAGGTAGGCTGGCTAGATGAGGTTGGTCATTCTGGGGATGCAGGCGATCATTCTGATGGAGATGGAAGCCATCGGGATTTCCAGCAGAGATGATGCAGTGCACAGGTGTCTTATGGGAGGTTGTCATGGGAAGCTAAGCTCCATGGGAGTGTGAGGAGAGGAGGCAAAGGGCACCAAAGGGGGAATTTTCTGGCACTGGATGCCAAGGTGGAAGAGAAAATTCCCTAGAGGTCATCACAGAAGGGAGATTGTCCTTCACTTGCTAATGTGTGGCCAGAGGCCTGGACCACAGATCGCCACCCTTTCTACCCTCCGCCTCATCATAGCTGTAGTCCTTTACAAAGGGAGGGCTGGGGCTCTTGCTTAGTGCTGGATAGTGTCTGCCTAGTGGATTTGAGGTCCTGGGTTGGATTCCCAGTCCTGCAAAATAGAAAACTTAAGCCCAAGCTTTCAGATGTCACCTACATCATCAGCCAGGGTTTGTGGAATGTTTTGGGAAGGAGAAGTTTAATCTCAGGGAACACATACAGGTTTTGTGAACCACTTTACTCAGAAAGCAAAAGGAACAAAAAATTTTGGCGTTAAAATTGGAGAAAGAAATACTTGCCTGTGAAGTATAAAGAATGTGGATTTCTTCCATAGTGGCGATTTAGGGGACCCCACCCCCTCAAGACTCAGATGAATAGTTAGAGTAGACTTGTATTCTTTGCTGTAATTTTCCTTGTCACTTTTGAAAGATCAGTGGGCACCATGGAGCTTTGAAAGGATGCAGACAGGAGATCAGTGGAGGTGCCGTTATCTTGCTAGTCTGCATGTAGTTCAGGATTGATTTGTTGGTTGCTTGTTAGGAATATAATTCACTTTCTTAATTCCATGTAGTGGTTCCAGATGAGGGTACAAAAACTGTTTCAAGCGGGCGACAGCGTGCTGAAGGGTTGTGGGTGCTAAGTCATCTTGAGCCAGAGGAGAAGGAAGAGCACCTCTCCTTGTGGTGGAGTCCCCTAGGCCCTGTTTCAGAGTCACCCAGGGCATCCTCAGCATACTGTGTGATCCTTGTCTTGCTGCTCAGTGACTCTAAGTGTCACCTAGAGGCCTGCCTGCCCTCAGTGCTTCTACCCCAGGGAGCTGGGATGGCATTTGGAGGCCATAGAAAATCTTGGGCTGGAATTCCTTAAGCCTTCCATTTGGTTTTTGAGACAGTGTCTCTCCTTGTCCTGGAACTCACCAAGTAGGCTAGACTGGCTGGGCCGGCGAGCCCCAGGGGCCCTTCTGTTCTGTCTCCCCAGCACAGGGATTATAAACACATGCCACCATGCCTGTGTGTTTTGTATGGCTTATGAAAATTGAACTCAGGGTTCCAATGCTTGTGTGGCAAGCACTTTCCTGACTGAGGCTTCTCAGTCCTTGGAATTTCATTGTTAAAAACAAGCTTCCCAGGCAGGAGAACATATACCATGCAATCCTAACAACCTGACTCCAACCCCCAGAACCTGTATAAAGGTGGTGGGAGAACCATGTCCACCGAACTGACCTCTGACTGCCATATACCGGCTGTGACATGACCAGACCTGCACTCGTACACATGGTTCTTGCACACATGTGCAATAATAAATATATTAAAAATAAACTGCTCAGTCTATTTGGGGTAAGCCATATGAATGTTTTTTATTATCTATGTCTACAAAACTAGAAAAGGTTGCCGGGCAGTGGTGGCACACGCCTTTAATCCCAGCACTCGGGAGGCAGAGGCAGGCGGATCTCTGTGAGTTCGAGGGCCAGCCTGGGCTACCAAGTGAGTCCCAGGAAAAGTGCAAAGCTACACAGAGAAACCCTGTCTCGAGAAAAAAAAAACAAAACAAAAAACTAGAAAAGGTCATTGCTTTTCATAATGCCGAGAAGTCATGGAGTCCTCAGCTCTGTTTATGTCCTTGTGAGCGACTCTCACGTCAGGATTTTATTTGTCTGGTGTCTGCTCTCTCCCGTACGTGAGCTAAGGAGAGTAGAGTCACCATGCACTGGCCACTGCCTCATCTCTTGATGCTTGCTCTTCTTAGGGACTTGACAAACACTTACTGACCGAGGAAAGTGCCTTTCCTCTGTAGGCTGTGCTCCTTCGGGCTGGACTTAATGGCACACACTGTGATCCCAGGACCAGGCAGGCTAACGCAGGAGCATCCGTGAGACTTGATGACTGCCTGGGCCTCACACTAAAACCTTCTCTCAGAAAGCAAACAAAAAGGACCCGGGGATGGTTCAGTTGGTAAAGTGTCCACTTTGCAAACACAGAGACCTAAATTAAGACTTCCAGCCCCCACGTAATTGTTAAAACTGATTTTCCGCACTGTGGAAGGGGATACAGGCAGATCCCAGGAGCTTGCTAGGTGGCCATTCTTGCCAACTGGGGAGCTCTGGGTTCATTGAGAGACCCTGTCTCAAAAAATAAGGTGGAGAACGATTGTAGAAGATACACAATGCCAGCCTCTGGCCTACACACACACACACACACACACACACACATCCAAAGGCATACATCACATACATATACCAACAAAAAAGAGCAAAAATTAGCTGCCAACTTGGAAAACAACTGAATTCATTGGAGCTGATTATGAGACCATGGGCTGGAACAAAGCAGATGAACTCTGGCTCAAGGCCTGTGCTATCTTTTGGTAGCACTCCCAGCCTTGGAAGCAGAGGGCTTAGGGAGGATGGGGAACCCGACCCAGCCAACTTGCCAGTCAGTCAGTAGCAGTTGTCAGCGTTGCAGCTTGTCCTTGTGGGTAGGGATCTATGAGGTATCATTCCATAGGCATCATGTCCATAGGCACCCCTTGCTCTCAGCTTAGCTAGACTGACCAGGCTTACCAGGTATGGCATTCCTGCTGTGAAGCAGGTAGCATAGCCAATACCAGGAAGCAGTTGGCTACCCCTGTAACTGTCCTGCTGCTGTTTGACCGGTAGGCATATTTTGTCAGGCAGGGTTAGTACTGTAGCACACGGGATCCAACCCTGGATGAGACCACTGAGCTCTTTTCCCATAAGCTGGCCAGCAGGGAGAGTTTCCCAGTCACTTTGCGGTTGATTTTTCTGTGTCTGTATACACAGGTTTCCCTTACTGTTAGTTTAAGCCAGATGGGCAAGACACACGAACAGGTGAAAATTGTCCCCACCCAGTGAGTGTCAAGAGTGGTTTAAGATTAAGTTTCTTGCTATAAAGGAGGCCTCAAATTTCAAAAAGTAACCTAATCGTTAAGAAAAGAGTTAAGAACAAGGTACCTTGGCAAGAGAGCTTTCGTGGAAGGCAAGGGCGTTCCCACCCGGCCAGTTAACACTCCACGTGGTTCCCATTTTCTTGGGATGGGACTCCTGGCCAGACTCCAGCAGAGCTGGGAGGAGAATAGTGTCTTTTTAAAGGGGTTGGGAAGTGTTTCTGAGATAGGAGTCGGGATAGAAGGGTGGAGGCCTGGGCTCTGTGGAGGTTGAGAGCCCAGAGAGTGGGGTGGGAAGGCGATCGTGACTTTCCCACAACTGCAGTGAGAGAGACTTGCCAGCCGAGCTCAGAACATCTTTGCTGTTTCTCAGATGCTTATGTTGAGAGGAACTGCATCAAGGCGGGTGTGAGAGTGTGTGTGTGTGTGTGTGGCACACGCGTGGTATCATTCTCCCTCTTCACCTCTTCTGTACCCAGGCAGCATGTGTACGGGTGTCCAGTGGTGACAGCACTGAGCACCAAGAGGGCTTGGCGGTGGAAGACTACAGGGAAGTGCCCTCCATTCACTGGGAGAAAAGGGAAGGATCAGGTGTTCTAGGTCATCCTTGGCTACATATCCTGTTGTAGTGCTTTTGTGCATACATGTGTTTGTGTGTGTGTGCATGTATGTGTGAAGGCCAGGGACAGCCTCAGTTGGTGTTCCTCAGGCACAACCTATCTTTTATTAATTTTATTATTTTAAATTATTTGTGCGCATTCCTTAAAAATTATTTGTTTTTTAACTGTGTGCATATGTGTGTGTCTATGTGAGTGTAGGCTGTGCGTGTGCAGGTGCTCATGGAAGCCAGAAGAGGGTATCGATTCACCTTGGAGTTAGAGCTTCAGGTGGTTGTGAGCTGTCTGCTGTGGGTTCTGGGAATCAAACCCAGGTTCTCTGGAAGAGCAGCAATTCTCTTAACTGATCCGTCTCTCTAGCCCCATTTTTATTATTTAAATGTGTGTGTGTGTGTGTGTGTGTGTGTGTGTGTGTGTGTGTGTGTGTGTGACCGTATGAGTCCTCAAAGGACAGCTTTCGGGGCTGAGTTTTCTCCTTCCACCTTGTTAAGGCAGTGTCTCTCTTTTTAGGTTGCTCTGTATTAGTCAGGCTAGCTAGCCCTCAAGCTTCTAGGAGATTCTTCTGTATCTCACCGTAGGCGTGCTGGGATTACAGCTCTAAGCCTGTGCATCCGGCTTTTCCCCTGGGCCCTGGGAATTGAACTCAGGTCATCAAGCTTGCAAGACAAGGGCTTTTTCCTGCTGACTCACCTTAGCGGCCCACTTTGTTTTTGAGACAGGATCTCTTCCTGGGCTGGAGCTCCCTGGGTAGGCCAGGCTGGCTGGCCAGTGGGCCCCAGGGTCTGCTTGTCTCAGCCTCCCCAGTGCTGGGATCACAGTGCTTGCTACCATGCCCGGGGTAGTTTTTAAACATGGAATCTGGGTCCTTGCTTAAGGTCCTTATGTTGCAAGCCTTCACCAACTGAGACCTTTCTCTAGCCCCACCTCAGAGCCTTTCTTTGGTATCCTATCTGACAAAGAAAGGATCACTGACTTATTATTACTAGATGGAGGAAAAAGTTCTGTTCTAAGGTAGGGTGTCTGTCTCTCCCGAGGACCTCTGCAGCCACCTTGCTGTCAGGGACAGGAATGCCTTGCTGCTGTTTATGACCTGTCTTCTGTGGATGTTGAGAAGGGCTAGGAGGGTGGCCTTACCACAGTGGATAGAGGGACAGTGCTGGCCCTTCAGTAGGTCTACCTTACACCACTCTCTACAGAGAGGAAAGAATGCATGTTACCAGTGATGGGGTGGAAGTTGGCCCAGCTCCCTACCTCGTCTGACAGGTGATGGGTTGCCCCATTAAGGCCTGTTGAGGATGGGACTCCCAGCATCCCTCGGATATTGCTGGTCCAGGTAGAGGTAGGGTCACAGTCTTTTGTGGTCTCTGCTGGAGCAGAGCCACATTGTTCATTGTTGGTATTTCTGAGGTTGGAGAGTTGCTAAGCAACGAATCTGAGACCCAGGAAAGCCCAGGAAACTAACCCACCACCATCTTGTGCCCCAGATCCTGAGGTCTCTAGCCTGCCTGCCCCCCTCCCTCCATGTTTCAGAGTTTTAGCTTTGTTTTGTGTATACCATCAGGGTTTGGAGTTGACGTAGAGGGAAAAGCATGTCTCCATCTTCTTCATGTAGGATGGCGCCACTTGAAGCTCATTGTTAAGATTTATTTTTATTTATGTGTATCTATGTATGTCTTTGCTGAGTATGCACTTGCGTGGGGACACTCATGGAGGCCAGAAAAGGGTGTCAGACTTCCAGGATATGGAGTAACAGGTGTAACAGCTGTCCAATATGGGCACTGGGAACTGAACTCAGGTCCTCTAAGCAATGCCCTTAACCACTGCGTCATCTCTCCAGCCCCTGGACCTTATTTACACCAGGCCTAGAGGGACACACCTGTAATCCCAGCATTTGGGGGGATGAGGCAGAAAGATTTCAGATTTGAAGTTAGCCTGGGGTACATAGCTAGACTCTGTCTCAAACAACCAAACACTGTCCCCCAAAACAAAACAGTAAATGAAACTTATTTTAAAATTATTTCTACAAAGTACACTGGATCCTGAGTGTATAATTCCTAACAGTCTTCTGGGTTTTTTCTTAGATTATTATTTAAAAATTAAAAATGTGTATTAAGTGTGCCTGCATGTATGTCTGTTCACACATGCATGCCTGGTGCCCATGGAGGGAAGAAGAGAGATTGGGATCCCCAGGAGCTGGAGTTACAGGCAGTTGTGAGCTGCCATATGGGTGCTGGGAACTGAACCAGATCCTCTGGGAAAGCAACAGGTGCTCTTACCACTGAGCCACCTCTCCAGCCCCTTCCTAGGTTATTTTTGTCCTATTCCTTTATTTTCTGTGCATGTGCATGTGTGTGGAGGTCAGAGGACAACTTGCAAGAGCGGCTTCTCTCCTTCCACCGTCAGGCGTGGCTGCCAATGTCTTCTCCCATTGAGCCATCTTGCCAGCTCCCCCCGCCCCCACCCCCTCCTGTGGATCTTAACAGTCCAGTGAAGACTCTTGAGTTCCACTGTTGCCCGAGAAACATTAGTAATAATGTGGTTATCGGAAAGTTGGGTATAAGGTAGAACATCGTCATATCTTAAGAATCCAGGATGTGGGCTGCGGAGATGGCTCAGTGGGTCAAGAGTTTGCTTTGCAAGGGTGAAGACCTGCGTTCAAGTCTCCAGAGTCCATGTAACAGTTGGATGTGGTAACATTGTATCTGTAATCTCAGGGCTCCTGCCGGAGACGGGAGGGGGAGACAGCAAAACTGCTGGACGCTCATGGGCCAGTTAGCCTGTGTGCAGTAGGCAAACCACAGGGAACTGTCTCAGACAGGGTGGAAGGAGAAGACAAGGGTTGTCCGTCCTCTGACCTTCAGTTATGGGCCATAGCTTGCCACGCCCCCTCCCCCGCACGCACACAAGCTTTTAAAAAAGAAAAGAAAATGAAGAACACGTGTGGTAGCTAATTGCGAGCCTGTTAAAACGCACACTGTTGAGCATTCCGCAGATGTCATCTGTCTTACAAAGCACCCTTCCCGGCACGAGCATTGCCGAATGACAGCTGGAACTTACCTCTCCTAAGTGCTCTCTCCGATGCCCCGGGACGCTGGCTGTTCTTTCTAGCCTGTCTGTCAGATTCCTGCCTGGTGTAGCACAGCATCTGCTCTGGAAGTCAGACATCACGAACAGCTCTAACCCCTCCATCCTTCTTCCCCACCTGGAGAGGGGGGTGAGCACGGAGTGAGCGTGGGAAGCTCGGCTTGTGTTTGACACACTCTGAGTAGCCGTGGTCACTGCCACAGGGTGCTTTCGTAGTACAGAAGCTCAGCAGGCCACGGTAAGGGCAGAGGTCAAAGTCTTGTGCTCCCATTTCTATGATGTCAGAATTGAGTCAGAAGAGGTGGTTCAGTGAAGGCACCTGCTGCCAAGCCCAGCAACTCGAATTCTGTCCCCACGACCCACGTGGACAGATGTCCTCTGACCTCCGCATGTGCATTCATACACATGCACACACACACACACACACACACACACACACACACACACACTCTAAAAACATTTGTGTGTATGTCTTAGCCGGGAGCTCACCTTTTTGGTTAGCTTGGGATCATCTTGCTTCCCCCCCCCCACCCCTGCGAGTGCTGGGGTTGCCAGCATTTGCTACAGTAGCCAGCTCTTCTGTGGTGCCGGGGATCGAACTCAGGTTCCCACACTTGTGTTTCGGGAACTTTTCCTGCTGAGCCAGCTGCCCAACTCAGGCATCATTTCTTTAAAAAACTTTTTGAAAATTTATTTGTGTGTGTCTGTCTGTTGTGTCTGTCTGTCTGTCTATGTAGGGGTGGATGTGTGAGAATGCATATGTACCTTTCCATCTCTCTTTCCATCGTGTGGGTCCTGGGTTAAAACTCAGACGTTGGGTTTGTCAGCCACCTGGGTGGCCCTCAAGTGACCTTTCTTTATCGACACTTTTGTAATTAGTCAAGAACTACTTTGTTCTTTTTAGCATGGACTTGGGGGATGAAGACCTTTGCATGGTTTGGGGGTAGAGCTGGTAGCGAAGCCTCATTTTAATGGTAACCTGTATTTGAATAATTAGGTCACTTTAAAAAAATGAAAGCTGTAGTTTAAACAAAGAAACATAGCATTAAAACTGCTGTCGAGGGATTGGGGAGACAGGAGTCTGATCCCCAGGACCCGTGTGAAAACCACAGGCGTGGTGGCAAGCACTGCAGTTCTAGTACTGAGGAGGCAGAGACCGCCCGCTGCCTGGGGCTCTCAGGCCGGCCCGCCTTCGTGTACTAGTGAGCACCCGGCCACTGAGAGATCTGCCTGTCCCAGAGGAGGCGGACACCAATCCTGAGAATGATGCTTGGGGCTGTCCTCCAGCCTCTGCACACATGTGCAGAGGTGTGCACACACGTGTTGAAGGCCCTGCGATTCATGCCCCCTGTGCTGATTGTTCTGGTCTCAAGAGCCCCCTTCTCGTTACGACTTGGCATTTTATCTGTTCCTTAGACACACAACAGAAATCTGCCGTCTCGGAGCTCCGGAGGTCCACACTTCGTGAAACCGGACGGACGTTAGCAGGGCTCTAATTCTCTTTCTGCTGCTGCTATGAAAACACTGACCAAGAGCAGCTGAGGGGAGCGGACAGTTTATTTCAGCTCACAGCTCATGACTGGCTGAAGTCAGGAGCAGGAGGCAGACCCCGTGGAGGAATGCTGCTTGCCGGCTCACTCACCAACCCATGCTTAACTAGGGTTCCTGTACAGCTCAGGACACCTGCCCAGGACGGCTATGGCTATCGACATTAACCATCCCCAGAGTAGGGATGTAACCCCCCACATTTTGCTGACAGGGATGAGATCCCAGCAGAGTCAGGGATGGCAAAATTATTGCTTGTGATTCAGCGGCCAGCAGCTTGCTGTTTTATGCAATAGACTCTTGGGACATCCAGAGCTGGGTCATTTGCTTTAAATCCTGGCCACCCACTGATGACAGATGGCAGGGAGTTTGTCTTGCTAGCGTTTCTCCACATGTGGCTCCTCCAGACTGGAGAGGCCCCTCCGCTGCTGGGGGTGGGGCGGCCCCAGCCTCTGGGGATGCCCCTTTCTGTGGCACACCCAGCTGTGGGAGTCAGCAGGGTGTTGAGCCGGCACTGAGGACTCTACCCTCTGGGCTGTGCCAGTTCCCTTCCCTTGTGTGGTTTGAATGTTTTAAGGTTTTTATTTAAAAAAATTAAGAGAGAGCGAGAGCGAGCACATGCACGCACGAGGGAGGGAGGGGGGAGAGAGAGGTTTGTATACTTGAGTGTGGTCATGTAAAGGCCAAAAGGGGCATCGGTTCCCTGGAGCTGTAGTTATAAGTGACTGTGAGGCTGGGAGCCGAACTCTGGTCCTCTGAGAGAGCAGCAAGCACTCTTAACCACTGAGCCGCCTCACCCGCCCCCTTGAGCATCTCTTGAAAGCCCGTATGTTAGAGGCATGGTCCTCCAGCTGGTGCTGTTGGGAGGTAGCAGAACTCTGAGAAATGGGACCTACTGGGAGGTCTCTGGATCAGCGGGGTAAGCCCTTGTCTCTCTCCTGGTCTTTTGCTCCCTCACCTTGAGGTGAGTGGCCTCTCTCTGCCACCTTCTTGTATCATCTTGTACTGCCATAGGCCTGAAGCAGTCGGGCCGTAGATGGTTATTTGTCTGAGAACTTTTGGTCTGTGAGCCAAAGTAAGCCTTTCGTTCTTTTTGTTGTGTCTTAGTCGGTGTTCTGTTGTTGTGAAGAGACTCCGTGACCACGGCAACTTTTATAAAAGAAAGCATTTCATTGGAGCTGGCTTACAGTTTCAGAGGTTTAGTTCATTTTCCTCATGGCAAGAAGCATGGTGGCGTGCAGGCAGACATGATGGCTAAAAGTTCTATATCCAGATCCACAGGCAGCAAGGAGAGCCACTGGGCCTGGCTTGAGCTTTTGAAACCCCAAAGCGCATCCCCAGTGACATGCTTTCTCCAGCGAGGCCACACCGACTTCAACAAGGCCACTCCTCCTGACCCCTCTCAAGAGCACTACTTCCGTAATGACCGAGCATTCCAATGTAAGAGCCTGTGGGGCCATTCCCATCTCAGATATTTGTTATATGGAAGCTGACAAATTGTGCGTCCCATTTAAACCCTGTTAATAGAATCCGAGTATCTCATAGGGCTGAACCCCAAAGGTGATATAGCATGAGGATGGGGGGCAGTGGACAGTGTGTGTGGTACCCCAGGTCAGTAGGTGTCAGGCAGTACATTCCTAGGTCATCAGCTAGAGAAAGAGCCCTCCCAGCCAGGGTTGAGGCAGCACTGAGTAGACACCAGCCTTCCCTGTTGGGTCTAGACTGTACTCTTGGCCCATGGGATCTAAGAGTATGATCTTAAAATGGCATTTTGCTAGGCATGATGGCATATACCTATAATCGGGGCTCTTTGGAGGTCAGTGGTTGAAGATCTGAAGCGGGAGGATCTAGAACGGCAGTTTTTAACCAGTGGGTCACAACTGCTTTGGGGGTCAAAGGACCCTTTCACAGGGGTTGCCCGAGACCGTCAGAAAACACACTTAATTACCATTCATAACAGTAGCAAAATTTCAGTTATGAAGTAGCAATGAAAATAATTTTATGGTTGGGATCACGACAACATGAGGAACTGCATTAAAGGGTCACAGCATTGAGAATGGCTGGGGAATTCACATGGCGGTCTTTGTGAAAGCAGGTGTGAGTGAGAACAACAGAAGGAATCATGGCTGCCAAAGTGTTCGAGTCCATTGGCAAGTTCAGCCTGCGTTCAGCAGTTACAGGAAGCGTGGTGAAGCTGCCTCATATAAATATGGATGCGGGGCACAGAGCTGTCATCTTTGACTAGTTCCGTGGAGTACAGGGCATTGGTAGGGGAAGGGACACACTTTCTCATTCCTTGGGTACAGAAACCAATTTTTTTTTTTTTTTGGTTTTTCGAGACAGGGTTTCTCTGTGTAGCTTTGCGCCTTTCCTGGAACTCACTTGGTAGCCCAGGCTGGCCTCGAACTCACAGAGATCCGCCTGCCTCTGCCTCCGAGTGCTGGGATTAAAGGCGCACCACCGCCCGGCAAAACCAATTATCTTTGACTGCTGCTCTCGACCACAGAATGTACTGGTTATCAGTGGTAGCAAAGATTTGCAGAACATCAACATCACACTACACATCCTCTTCCGACTGGTGACCAGCTAGCTTCTTTGTGTCTGCACCAGTATCGGTGAGGACTAGGATGAGTGGGTGCTGCCATCCCTCACCACGGAGATCCTCAAGTCGGTAGTGGCTCGCTTTGATGCTGGATAATTGATCACCCAATGAGAGCTGGTCTCCAGGCAGGTGAGCAATGACCTCACAGAGCGAGCAGCAACATTTGGGCTCATCCTGAATGACGTGTCCTGGAAGGTCACATCTGACCTCCGGGAAGGAGTTCACAGAAGGGGTGCAAGTCCAACGGGGGGCTCAGCAGGAAGCGGAGAGGACCAGATCTGTGGTGGAAAGGCTGAGCAGCAGCAGAAGGCAGCCACCACCTCTGCTGAGGATGACTCCAGGGCCGCTGAGCTGATCGATCACCAGCTCACCGGCCACCACAGGTGATGGCAGCTGCTGAGGACCTTGCTTACCAGCTTCCCTGTTCTTGGGACACCATCTGCCTAGGTGCCAGTGGGACAGTGAGTGTTCCTCCAGCTTCCCCAGTGAGGTCGTCCCTGCTTGCACCTTCTCAGGCCAACCAGGCCATGGCCTTGATTATTCTGAGTGGTGCTTTCCTTCTGCCCCACCCCAGAAATCACTGCGAAATTTCCTGATTGGCTTACAGTGAAGGAAATAAAAGTAAAATCACTTCAGATCTCTAGTTATGAAAATAACAATACAAAAGGAAGATTGGGAACCACTGCTCTAGAGTTGAGGCCATCTTGACATATATAGCAAGAAGAAAGATGAAGCCAGGTGGTGGAGGTGCACGCCTTTAATCCCAGTACTTGGGAGGCAGAGTCAGGTGGATCTCTGTGAGTTCAAGGCCAACCTGGTCTACAAAGTGAGTTCCAGGACAGGCTCCTAGGCTGCATAGAAACCCTGTCTTGAAAAACCAAATGAAGAAGGAGAAGGAGGGGGGGGAGGGAGAGGAGGAGGAGGAGGAGAAGAAGACAGATGCCTGAAGGGTGGGTCACTTGTATCCCTTATCCGAGTACTTCTGGAGAACTTGGGAGTGAGGACTTAACAGCTCAGTGGATACAGGTACCTAAGCCACCTTTCTGGCCCAAGAAGAAGAGATACATGGTCTACCAGGCAGAAAATGTTGTGGTACCTTCACAGAGGACCCTCCTCCCACAAGTCACAAAATTGGTTCTTCTGACTCTCTCTCTCTCTCTCTCTCTCTCTCTCTCTCTCTCTCTCTCTCTCTCTCTCTTAATTGTTGTTCGTTCATTTAAGATAGGGCCTCATGTAGCCCAGGCTAGCCACTGTTACATAGTGAAGAATGAACATGCATTTCTCATCCTCCCGCCTCCACTCTCTGAGTGCTGGGATAATGGAGTGTGCCACTGTGCCTGGTTTATGCTGCTGGGGGTGGAACTCAGGGCTCTGCATGCTAGACAAGCACTCCGCTGACAGACCCACATCTCCAGCCTGTGTTTTCACAACCCGGAGACAGAAGCAAGTGGCGAGGGGTTTGCCGTGTTAGGCTTTGGGAATTGAGCTCTTTGCTCGTTTACGGTCAGAGAGGAGGTCCCCTTGTCTCAGGGAACTGAGGGTTGTCCTTTTGTTGTGTTACTTGAGATATCACCAGGCCAGTTTCCCAGTCGCTTACCGGAGGACTCTGCTTGTGGAGGTCAGAGCTAATGGCTTCACTCTTACTTGCTTTATCAAGCTATGTTTGTACCAGTCCCTTGAGCTCTGTAGTCCCAAAGAGTGGCCTCTGTGGGTGCCTCCCTTGAAATGGGTTTCCGTTGGAGTGGAGAAACTCACATTTAGGTCACCTGAATCGTTGTAGGTGTGCGTTTGTGTATCTATGGGTACGTGTGTCTGTGGGTGTGCCTGTGCCTGTATATGCGTGCATGTGTAAGCCAGAGGACAGCCTTGGGTGTTGTTTCTTAGGCCATTTCCACTTCTTTTTCGAGACAGGGTCTCCCACCACCCTGGAGCTTGCCTGCAGACTGGCCAGCAAGCCCCAGGGACCTGCCGTTTCCACGTCCCCAGCTATAAGGCTACGCCACCACACCTGGCTTTTTAACGTGTGTTCCGGGGACCAAACTCATGTCCTTGTGCTTGCAAGGCGAGTTCTCTACCAAGTGACCGAGCTGTTGTCTTAGTTTTGTGTCTTGTTGCTGTGGTAGAATACTTTGGCAAAAACCACTTGTTTTTTTGTCTACTACTCAATCCTTCATTGAGACTCTCTTCTCAGGTGATTTTAGACTGTGAGGAGTTTTATTATAAATCCAAACCTTTATAATAGGACCCCGAGCAACTTTCCTCTGAGGGAGACCCTCTCTTCTGTTTTACCAGACAGTAACCAGACCTACAGATCCCATCTCTGTCTTTCTCAGCTGCTTGAAAGATGGCTTAAGGTTAAGAATACTGGCTGTTCTTCCAGAGGTCCTGAGTTCAATTCCCAGCACCCACAAGGTGGCTCACAACCATCTGTAAAGGAGAAAGGGTTTATTTTAGATAACAGTTCCAGGTCACAGTGCATCATAGTGGGGAAGTCAGGATGGCCGGAGCTCGAAGCAGCCAAACAGAGTCAAGAACAAAGAGCAGTCAATTAAGGCGTACAGGCTAGTTCAGCTCACTTTCTCCACTCTTAGAGACAGGACCCCTACCTAGGGAATGGCGTCACCCACAGTGGGTCTTCCCACTTCAATTAACATAATCAAGATACCCCCCCCAACACACGCCCAAAGACCAACCAGTGTAGACAATCCTTCATTGAGACTCTCTTCTCAGGTGATTTTAGACTGTGAGGAGTTGACAGAACTAACCAGACAGCCATCTCATGAGTCCCACACACCCCACTCTTCGGGACAGAGTCTCTTGTACCCTGGACTGTTCTAGACTCACTGCTTCCACCTCCTGAATTCTGGGGTCACAGCTGTGCACTGCCATGCCTGGTTTGATCAAACCCAGGTACTCTGCCAACCGAACCACATCTGCCGCCAGGTTATCTAAATCTTGATGTTGACAGAAGACGTGAGATTCTCCGGTCAGAAACAAAGAACTCTTGTTCATGGCACAGCCAATAGCACTTATTTTTATCAGTTCCTCTTACCCCAAAAGTCCCAGGGGTCAGGGCTGTGTGGCTCAGAATTGGTACACATACATATGTTTGTGTCACAGCTGTAGAACCCCAATTTTAGGTAATCCAAACCTTTATAATAGGACCCCGAGCAGCTTTCCTCTGAGGGAGACACTCTCTTCTGTTTTACCAGACAGTAACCAGACAGTAACCAGACCTACAGATCCCATCTCTGTCTTTCTCAGCTGCTTGAAAGATGGCTTAAGGTTAAGAATACTGGCTGTTCTTCCAGAGGTCCTGAGTTCAATTCCCAGCACCCACAAGGTGGCTCACAACCATCTGTAAAGAGATCTGGCTCCCTCTTCTGGCCTGCAGGGATACATGCAGACAGAATACTGTATATATAATAAATAAACAAATCTTAAAAAAAAAAACAAAAAACCAGCAGCAGCCACCCACTACCTCTGCTCATAATGCATGCAAAATCTATAAGAGACCAGCACAGAGGGATGGACCTTCTCCCTGATGATTGTGATCAAGGGAAATAGGTTCCTGTTCATTGTGCCGTGTCTAAGAAGGATAGTGTGGGGCTGGAGAGGTGGTTCTGGGTACAGTGCTTACTTTACAAGCGTGAGGACCCGAGTTCACATTCCCCCAGAACCTACATAAAAAGCTGGACACACTTTGGTTATGGTGGTACACGCCTTTAATCCCAGCACTCCACAGGCAGAGGTAGAGGCAGGTAGATCTCTGTAAATTTGAGACTAGCTTGATCTATACAGTGTGTCCCAGGCCAGTTAGAGATATACAGTGAGGCCAAAAAAACTGAACGCAGTGGCCCCTGTTTGTAATCCTGACACTGAAAGAGGTGAAGACAGGTAGATCCCTGGAGCTCATTTGCCAGCCCAGCCAAGCCGAATCAGTGAGGTCTCAGTTCAGTGAGAGACCCTGTCTCATAAAGAAGGTGGAGAGTGACTGAGGAAGACACCCTAATTAATAGCCTTGTAGACACATAGATGGACAGAGAGACATAAGAGAAACAGATGTGCATGAAATAGTCTTCCTCCCAAATCTGGAAAACTTGGCTGCCTTGGATCATTTTCTAAGCCTCACGTGTCTTCAGCACAGAAAACAAGTGACTGTTTCACATTTGCCCAAGATGAAAGGCCACGAATGGCCAAGGCAAGTCTGGAGCTGTGTGTGTTGATGCCAGCAGGTCATAGACTCCAGGTGTGAACAGGGATCTCGTGCTTATTTACTTCTTTGGCATTGATAATGACCCATCCTCAGCTGCTGAGGTCGCCATGCTTCACCAACACGGGTGAACTCATGGGAGTTATTAGATTAGCCCATGTTTATTTTGAGTCTACCATGTTACTTAAATATTGGCCGGTGAAAGGTTTTTCTTTTAACTTATCTAAAAATGATCCAAATTTTAAAAGAATCCTTTTATTTTAGATTTTCTTCTGTGTGTGTCTGTGTGTGGGCTTGTGCATGTGTGTGCCAGTGCCCATGGAATTCAGAAGAGGGCATTGGATTCCTTGAAGCTGGAGTTGTAAGTTGTCCTGAGTGTTGGGATCTGGACTCAGTTCTCTCCAAGTGCAACACACTCGTAACTAGTAAGCCATCTGTGGTGGTTTCCGTGAGAATGGCCCCCACAGGCTCATATATTTGGATGTGTAATCACCAGGGAGAGACACTATTGGAGATAGGTTAGAAAGTGTGACCTTTTTGGAAAAGGTGTAGTCTGGTAGAGGAAGTATATCATTGGAGGTGAGCTTTGAGGTTTCAAAAGCCCATGTCAAGTCCCATCAATCTCAGTCTCTCCCTCCCTCCCCACTTCTGTCTCTCGGGCTACAGATCAGATGTAGTTCTCAGCTGCTTCTCCAGCACCACACCTGCCTGCCACCATGCTCTCCACTGCCATGCTTTCTGCCATGATGATGGTGGACTTCTAACCTCTGGAGCTATACGCCGGCCCCCAGTGCTTTCCTTTATAAGACTTGCCGTGGTCATGATGTCTCTTCACAGCAACAGAATAGTGACTAAGACACCATCTTTCCAGCTACAACCATTCTTGAATTAATGTTAGAAGTGGTTTTCTTAAAAGTTTTGTCAGTGAAATATGATCACACCGATCTTTCTAGAATAATGGTACTTTGGTTTATAGTGTGTAAGCAAATTAAAGAAAAAGGGCAGCGAGTTTCCAGATGTTCCTTTGATTGTCACATGGTCCCAGTTTTTAAGTTCTTAGTTTTACATTACCAATTCTTATTATTGGCTTTAGATTCTATGTTTTTTATCATATATATTTACTTGTGTATGTGTGTGGAAGGGCTATATCCCATAGTGTATGAGGAGGTCAGAGCACAACTCAGGGGTGTTAGCTCTCTGCTTCTCCTGTGTGGGGCTCAGGGATTAAACTCGAGGCCTCATGCTTGTGTGGCAGGCACTTTTCCAACGGAGCCATTTCTCCAGCCCATTTTCATCTCTTATACCTGGTCATCTGTGTTAGTTTTGTTACTCTTAGTTAATTTCTTGTTGTCATGACCAAAATACCCAAGAAAACAAGTTCAGGGGTGAAGGTTTCTTGGGGCTCACAGTTTCAGAGGGTTCAGTCCATTCATACAGGGAGGGTCCAGCAGAGGGTTCAGTCCATTCATACAGGGAAGGTCCAGCAGAGGGCTCAGTCCATTCATACAGGGAGGGTCCAGCAGAGGGCTCAGTCCATAATGGCAAGGGGGATAGAGCCGAGTGGCTCATGTCACATGGGACAGGAAGTGGAGGAAAGAGGATATAGGAAGAGTCCAAGGCAAATATAACCTCAAAGGACAAGCTCCCAGTGATTTCCTTCCGGCCAGGCCTCACCTCCCACCATTCACTGCCTCCCACAGTGCCATTGTCCTCGGAGTTCATCTAATCCTTTCCTTAGGTCAGAGTCCCCGTGATCTAATGGTCTCCACACACACCTCCTAGACGCACTCTGCACCCCGAGGGGTGCCCTAGTCTCCTGGCTGTTTCTTCATCATGCCAACAGCCAGCATTAACCACCTGGCAGCTGAGCTGAGAGCCTGGGAAAGCACCTGCTGTGCAAGCCTGACTGTGAGCGCCATCCCTGAAACCCATCCCACGGCTGTCTCCTGACCCTGACTTGTGCAGTGTGGCATGCCCCCCCCCCCCCCCCCCCCCGCCCATGCCCTCTCATGCACTAGTGAATAAATAATACAAGAAGCCATCACAGGATCACACATACAAGGCCAGCTCATTTTTAAAGAATCAGGGCCAGTGAGGTGGCTTATAGGTAAAAGCACTTGTTACTAAGCTTGGTGACCTTAATTCCATCCCTGACTCATGGTTAAGAGAGACCAGACTCTTATAGGCTGTCCTCCGACCTCCACATACCCCCACCCACCCTCAAAATAAACAAAATAAAATTTAGAAACTTAAAACTGTAAACTTTTACACTAATAATACTGATCTCTAAATATAGAGGAAACTAAGCATTTAAGGTAATATGAATATGATTTGTTTGTTTGTTTGTAGATAAACCATACTTTTTGGAAAGCTGTACTTTTACTTCCCCTCTGCAGTTATGACCTTTAAAGCAAATGGAAATCCTGAGCTTTGTAATACTCAAATTGATAGAATATATGTAACTCTAAAATGATTCAGGTTTTAAAAATTATTCTGCCCAAGTGCCTGTTCAAATTCCAGCCATACACAAAATCAGACATATAGACAAGTGGAATAGAATTGAGGACCCAGAAATAAACCCGCACAGCTACAGCCACTTAATTCTGACAGAGGTGTCAGAAACACGCATTGGTTGGGAAAGCTTCAACAGGCAAGACAATAAAACCAAGCACGCAGCTCTCACCTTGCACAAACCTCAGTGTAAGACCTTAAACTTCGAGAACGCTGGAAGGAAAACTCTGAGATACAAGCAGGCGCTCAGAAGCTGGCCAGTGAGGAGCGTGAGTTCTGTTCCCAGCACCCATGTCTGGCGGATCTTAAAAGGCTTTAACTCCAGTTCCAGCAGATCTGATGCCTCTGACCACTACCACTGCACGTAAAGATGCAGGCGGAAGCATCTGAGAAGGACTCCAGAAGCACAGGAAATGATCCTCAGAACGACAGGAAGATGAAATCGTTTAGAAGTACCGCAGAGGAATGCAAAGCTGCAGAATTGGAAAAGAAAATCTTCACCAGCACCGGGCAGGACACTGATATGTGGAATATACAAATGGCTGGGAAAAGTACCAGAAAAAGCAAGTCACCTGCTTAATAAATGTCCTAAAGAACTGAAAAGATGCTGCTCACAGACACATGTGCAGTACATATTGAAAAATAGAGCCCGCACCTTAGCCATCAGGGAACTGTAGATTAAAGCTGCATTGAAACTCTGTCTCACGGGGGCGCTGAGATTGCTCCGCGGTCACAGCACTCGCTGCTAAGGCTGAGACTCGAGTTCAACGCCCAGGACTCACAGGGTGGAAAGAAATCTGAGATTCCATCTCACTTTAGTCAGAATGGTTTTCATGAAGAAGGAAATGGGCAGTCAGCGCTGGTGAGGACGTGGGGAGAAGGCAGCCGTTGCTTGCTCCAGTGGGAATGTAAATTTGTGCGGCCGCCGCGGCAGTCAGAGGGGAGGTTTCTCAGTTAAGACACATCGTCCAGCTAAACTAGTCTTGAATGTCCATGTGAAGGACTCTAGAGCAGTGGTTCTCCATCTTCCTAATGCTGTGACCCTTTAATACAGACCCCCGACCATGACACGATTTTTGTTGCTACTTCATAACTGCAATTTTGCTGCTGTTATGAACTATAATGTAAACACCTGTGTTTTCTGATAGTCTTAGGCGACCCCTGTGAAAGGGCCATTTGTTTCCCTCAAAGGGGTCGCACCCCACAGGTTGAGAAACACCGCTCTAAATCAGCATCTCACAAAGACTGCTCAACACAGTATCTCTCCCATTGTATCCATATTCCTGCAGAAGATATACTGTTACTCTTTTCTGACTAAATCTCTCTCTCTCTCTCTCTCTCTCTCTCACACACACACACACACACACACACACACACACACACACACACACCACACCACACTACTCACCACATATTATACACCATGCATCTCACACACATACACACACACACTGCACTACACACCATACACTCCATACCACACGTCACACACACAGACACGGCTGATTCTGTAATTCACTGTTGGTAACGGTGCTCCAGTAAGCACAGCGTGTGAGTGTGTGGGTTGTGTGGATCTCTCAGGTTGTTACCTAGCACTGGGGTTCCAGGTCATAGGGCAGTACTTCTTAAAGGGTGTTTGGGGGTTTGTTTTGGGAATCCTCCATTCTTATTTTCATAGTGGCTGGACTGTAATGGCTCCACATCCTCACCAGTGTGTGTGTGTGTGTGTGTGTGTGTGTGTGTGTGTGTGTGTGTGGTGTTTGTGGTGTGGTATGGTATATGGTGGTGGTATTTGGTGTGGTGTGTGTGTGTGTGTGGTGTGTTGTATGTGTTGTGGTGATGTTTGGTGTGGTGTGTGTGTGTGTGGGTGGGTGGTATGGTGTGTGTGTGTGTGTTGTGGGGTGTGGTGGAGTGTGTGATGTGTGTGTGGGGTGTGTGTGGTATGCTCTGTGGTGTGGTGTGGTGTGGTATGGTGGTGTGTGGTGTGGGTGGGGGTGTGGTATGGAGTGTGTGTATGTGTGTGTGGTGTGTGTGTGTGTGGTATGCTCTGTGTGTGTGTGTGTGTGTGTGTGTGTGTGTGTGGTATGTGTTTGTGTGTGTATGGTGTGTTTGTGATGTGTGTGTGTGTGTGGTGTGTGTTGTGTGTGTGTGTTGTGTTGTGTGATGTTGGTGTGGTGTGTGTGTGTGTGTGTGTGTGTGTGTGTGTGTGTGTGCCTGCCTTGCATGTGTTTGGAGGTAAAACACAACCTTCAATGTCACTCCTCGGGTACTTTCCCCTTTTCTGAGACAGGGTCTCTTAATAGCCTGGGACTTTGCTAAGTAGACTAGGCTAGCTCTCCTTGAGCTTCTAAGGATCTGCCTGTCTCTGCCTGCCATATTGCCACTGGGATTCTAGGCATGTGCCACTGTACTGACTGTCCTCCCTCCCTCCCTCCCTCCCTCCCTCCCTCCCTCCTTCCCTCCCTTCCTCCCTCCCCCCTCCCTCCCTCTCTCTCTTCCTCCCTCCCTCAAATCACTTCTAAGTTGACCCATCAGTTTTTAAACTACATTGATTTATTTATTATATGTGTATATGCTATGCCAAAGCACATGTGTGGAGGTCCAGGACAACGAAGGGATCGTTTCTCTTCTTTCACTCTGTGGGTCCCAAGGGTCACACTCGGGACAGTAGGTTTGGCAGCACGTCTTGGGCCATCTCCCCAGCCCCAACCATTTTTTTAAGTTTAAAAATGGCCTCTATATGTCTGTGGTGGGGGTACACACTGGAGGTCAGAAGACAGCTTTCAGGAGCTGGTTTTTCCTTCCATTGTGTGGGATCTGGACTCAAACCGAGGTTGTCCTGCTCAGTGGTAAGGGCGTTTACTTGCTAATGCCCCTCACCACCCCTGTGCTGGCTGTTTCTGGAGATTCTCGTGGTCCAAACTTGGGTTCACATGCTTATGAGGCAAGCGCTTTACCAACGCAACCGTCTCCAGGACCCCAACTTTTACTTTTTCATTTTGTTTTTAATTTTTAAAAAGTTAGTATTATTGTGTATGAGGGTCATAAATGTGTCACACAGTGTGATATAGAGGCCCACAGAATGCTCGGTGGAATCAGCCTCCGCCCCCTTTTTTTCTCTGCATAGCCCTGGCTGTCTTAGGCAGTTTTCCCTTTCTCTTCACTCGGGCTCTGGGATTGAACTTGGGTCTTCAGGCTTTCACAGCAAGCACCCATGACAGGCAGAGCCATCTCGCTGGCCCCATCTTTCGCTGCACGTAATACTCCCAGGTGTAGATCTGAACCACTGAGTGTTCATAAGTGTGAGAAGGCCACGCACACAGAGCCAACAGGTACAGTGGGCAGCTTTGACATTCAGTCACTGTCATCGTCTGTGAATTCGGTGTTGACCAACAGACATGCAGGACAGAACGGCACGGTTTGTGTCTTGATCAGTTGACGGAAGTGCCAGGACCAGAGGTTCCTGGGAGCCCCACCTCGTGGCTGTCTTAGCAGGGGTTCATGAGTTGTAAGTCACTGTTGAGAGCCGACTTTGTAGACACAAACTACGTGAACCGCCAAAACCGAAGTGTAGTTACATGTTTTTCTCGAGCTGATATAGATCAGTTGTAAAGCCCACAACCCAGTGCGATGTGAACACGTGTTTCCATGTTTGTGGGAGTGTCAGGCCCTGGCGGTTCAGGAGCCAGCCTTGCTGGGTTCCTGGCTGTGCAGCTGGGAACTCTGCCAAGCCAGGAGGCTCCAGATTGGGAAGCTGCTGCAAGGTCCTGGAGTGTTGTGGCAGCCTGTCGCCACTTTCCTTGGTTTCTGAATTTCTGTCGCTCAGAGGCCTGGAGTCTGGAAGCCTCCTGGCTCTGGTGGCACTAAAACCCCTAAGCATGCTGAAGCCTGGGCCAGTGTGGCCCTCACTTCTAAGGGAGGGGCTTTGGAGGGGCTGTTGAGTATCTGGCCATCAGGGAACCGGGTGCTCCAGCAGGCACCCGCCAGAACAGGTTTTGTAGAGGGGAGGTTTAAAGACCTTCCTAAGCCCCGGGCACTCTCCCTCTTCAAAGCCCTGCCTGAGCCTGTACACTAGGGTGTTCCCAGTCTAAATTCAGCCGAACTAACTGCCTGTAATACAGAGATATTGAGTTGCTGTTGAATGCTCCAGTTTATAGATATTTAAAGATTAATTTTGGTTTTAAAATGATTTTTTTTGTTGTTGGGAAACAATAAGTTTTCTTTACGTCTCCTTCCTTCTTTCCTCTCCTCTTCTCTGCCCATCTCCTTCCTCCCCTCCCTTCCTTCTTGCTTTCTCATCTCCCTCTTGCCTTCCCTTCCCCCTCCCACCTTTCCTTCCCTACTGTAGGTCTTCCTTCGCCCCTCCCTCCCTGCTCTACTCATCCCCTCTCCACTCCCATTCTCCCTCCCTCTCTGATGCCTTTTGGGGTGCTGTGGTCCAGCCTCATGCTTTCCAGGCCGGCGCTGTCTGGCTGCTCTCAGCTTTCATACCCCTCCTGCGGCCCTGCAGCCCTGTGATGTTGTTGCGGGTCTGCTCTGCTAGTGTGTCCCGGGGAACCCTGGTTGTCCCCAACCCTGCTGTCAGCCAGCAAGCAGCCCTGATGCCCCTGACGCTCCTCATGCAGCCCAAGTTGCTGGATCTAAAGACAACAAGCAGGCTGTGTGTTTTCCTGTGAGGAACCCTTTAACAGGAGAGCCAGGGCCAGAGCTCAGCCTGAGGGAGGAGGCACGGAGATTGAAGCTGTCCTACATTGGGAGTCTCTGACCTGCTTCCTGAAGGGTCCCGTTGTTGGAGGGTGGAGAGCTTGGCAGTGGAAGGGTCTAGCCCAAACTTGGTGACGGTGTGGGAAGCCATGAGCTAGGATTGCAGCTGAAAGGACGCATGGAAAGTGGGTTGTGATGGTGAGGACTCCCAGGCGGGGCTGAGTGTGGGAGGAGCATGGGTTGTGATGGTGAGGACTCCCAGGCGGGGCTGAGTGTGGGAGGAACATGGGTTAGAATAGTGAGGACTCCCAGGCGGGGCTGAGTGTGGGAGGAGCATGGATTAGGATGGTGAGGACTCCCAGGCGGGGCTGAGTGTGGGAGGAGCGTGGGTTGTGATGGTGAGGACTCCCAGGCGGGGTTGAGACAAGCTCAGACTCCTTCCAGGCATGTGACTTGATTCTGGTGCCCCAACCGCTGCATGCTGTTTGGATTTATTTGCTGTGGTTCACTATGTAGCTGGAGTATAACCATGTGATGCTGGGAATGGAGCCCAGGCGCCCCGTTCACGCTGAGCATGTGCTCTGCCACTGAGCCCCATCTCCAGAGGAGGTTCTCATCTTTTGAAGGTCCTGCCCCCCCCATACCACTACACTGGGGCCAAGTTTCTGACATACGCAGCACCAAGGGACACAACCCATGTCCGAACCAGTCTAGACATGTGCCGTCACTCTTGGTGCATGCTTTCTTTGCCTGTATGTGTGTGTGCTCATGTATGTGGGAGAAGTTGCATACATACCATGGTGTGCATGTGGAGGTCGGAGGACAACCTCGGGGGTTGGTCCTCCCCTTCCACATTTTGTTTATTATTTTATTTTTTATTTATTTTTAAAGATTTACTTCTGTGTATGTGTCTGTGTCTGTGTATTCCACATGTGTACAGTGCTCAAGCAGGACAGAGAGGGCACTGGGTCCCGTGAAGCAGGAGTTACAGATGTGTGTGACCCATCTGCTGTGGAACTTAAGAGCGGAACTCTGGTCTTTTGGAAGTGTCAAAAGTGCTCGTAACTGCTGAGCCATCTCTCCAGCCCTTATTATTTATTGTTTCTAATTTATGTGCCTGGATCTGGGTCAGTGTAGGGTTTGTGTACATCAGCAGTTCTCACCCTGTGGGTCACAACCACTTTGGGATTGAATGACCCTTTCACAGGAGTTGCCTAAGACCATGAGAAAACAGATATTCACGTTATGATTCATAACAGTAGCAAAATTATAGTTATGAGTTAGCGACAAAAATAATTCTATAGCTGAGGGTCACCACAACGTGAGGAACTGTGTTAAAGGGTCACAGCATTAGGAAGGTTGAGAACCATTGGGGTACACAGATGCAGGTGCCCACGGAGGCCAGAAGAGGGCGCTGGATCCCTGGAGCTGGAATTACAGGCGGTTGTGAGCTGCCTGACATGGGTGCTGGGAATCGAACTCAGTCCCTCTGTAAGAGCAGTGAGTGCTCCTAACTGCTGAGCCATCTCTTTCTCTAGCCCCTTCCACCTCGTTATCCCCCTCTCTGTATGGCAGGCTAGCTGGCCTGGAAGCTTCTGGAAGTCTCTTGTCTCCACTTCCTATCTCTTGACAGAAGCACTGGAACAAGTCTGGCTTTCTATGTGTCCTGAGGAGCTGACCTCACTCCTCACTCTTGGACAGTAAGCATTTTACCTACTGAGAAGCCAGGCCATGCCTCCAGGAGACTTCCTTAGCCTCTGACCTTGGCTGGTACCTCTGGTGTCACTGAACTTGGCTGTGGTGGTATTGTGTCCCCCAAAATATTGAGCACGCTAATAAACTTATCTGGGGTCAGAGAACAGAAAAGCCACTAGATACTAAGGATAGGCAGTGGTAGCACACGCCTTTAATCTTAGCATTCCAGAGGCAGAAATCCATGTGTTCAAGGATACAGACAGGCATGGTAACTCACGCCTTTAATCCCAGAAAGCAAGCCTTTAATCCCAGGGAGTGAGGTAGAAAGCAGAAAGGTATATAAGGCGTGAGGACCAGGAACTAGAAGCATTTGACTGGTTAAGCTTTTAGGTTTTGAGCAGCACAGTTCAGCTGAGAGCCATTTGGATATGAGGACACAGAGGCTTCCAGTCTGAGGAAATAAGATCAGCTGAGAAGTTGGCCAGGTGAGGTTAGCTGTGGCTTGTTCTGCATCTCTGATCTTCCAGTGTTCACCCCAATAACTGGCCTCAGGCTTGATTTTATTAATAAGAACAGTTAAGATTCCTGCTACACTTGGCCTCACACTCTGTCTGTCAGAGCAGATACACTGGAAGCTCTGGGCCCGATGCCTTCATTAAGATTGGCTGGTGCGTTTGGATGCTGTCAGCCAATGGCTGGCTGCATTGGGGTCTCCATTCTAAGCTCTCTGCCAGTACTCTGTTATTCAGTATATTCCCTCCATTCATGATTTCAGCAGGCTTGTCTGAATGTCTTAGTTAAGGTTTCTATTGTTGTGAAGAGACACCATGACCACACCAACTCTTGTAAAGGAAAAACATTTAATGAGCTGGCTTACAGTTCAGAGGTTCAGTCCATCATCATCATGGCGGGACATGGTGATGTACGGGCAGACATGTGCTGCAGTAGTAGCCAGGTGTCTTACATCTTGACCTGCAGGAACAGGAAATAGTCTCAGTCTCACACTGAGTGAAGCTTGAACAAAAGAGACCTCAAAGCCCACCCTCACAGTGACATACTTCCTCCAACAAGGCCACAACTACCTCAAGGCCACTCCCTTTGGGGACCATTTCTTTCAAACTACCATACTGAATGATAATTTTTAGAAACTTTTATTTTGAGATAGTTTTACATGAAATCGTTATAAATAATGCAGAAAAGAGTTCCTGTACTTCTCTGCCAGTGTCCCCCTGGTGGTGGTACCTGGCCTGACTGTAGTCTATTTTCATGGCCAGACAACTGCTGTTGCCACAACCATGGTTTCTGTTCAGATTTCACTAGTTTTACATGCACTTGTATGTGTATGTCTAGGCATGTCTGTGTGTGCATGCGTTTATTTTATGGGATTTTATCACATGTAGATAAAGATGAATGACATTGTAGTCAAGAACCAGAGCATGGGCTG